>NW_010358448.1:205095-270667 GCF_000414095.1 Morus notabilis | reverse complement strand
AAATAGTTGAAATTTTATAAAATTAAAAAAATGGTCATTTTTTATTAATTAAATAGGTAATAATTGATTGATTAACGGTCAATCACTGATTGACTTAAGTTTATCACTAATTAACACAATAATTTTTCATTATTAATCAATAATAGTTAATAATTAATCAAAATTAATTATTAACTAATCAATTTTAGTTAACAAATTACATGTTTTTTATTAATCAATATTAGGGGAATTTTGTCTCGGGCAGAATACAATTTATTTCCTATTGTTGTATAAGGACCTTTAAAGTGTCTCAAACTAGGGTGAGTGGGATTTTTTTTTTGACCTTTTTTGAGAATTAGCAAGTAAGCACTTTTAAGGCTCGTTTAGTTCGCTAATTTAAATTTTTAATTCGAGTTGATATGTGATTTTATGTGAGAGTATTTTTACTGTAATAAAAAAGTTAGATGTGACTATTTTTTATAGCTTTTTACTGTAACAAAACTCAAATTCTAAATTCGAATCGGTGAAATAACTGTCTTAAATCAGAGCTTGTTTAGTGCTTGTTTGGTTCATAGCTTAATAAAGGTTTTTGAGGAGATAGAAGAGGAGTCGTCTATTCTAAGGTGATTCAAGGTGGCCACACACTTGTGAGATTCTTGGAGATTCGATAAATAACAAGAAATATCAAAAAAGGTTGGAATGCTTGATCATCTAGAAATTATTTGCCCGTAGATGCAAAAAATTGTATATTTTTTTTCATGAGATAAACCAACTTGAGTGGCAAAGGTTTTAAATGTTTGCAATCCATTCTGCTCCACTTCGTAAAAATTTCACATGTCATGCCAACAATGTGTTGGCTCGAGGAGTGGCCGTTGGATTGAGGAGTTACGCGTGGCTTGTGCTTGTAATATCAAAATAACAACTAGATCGATAATTGATTTTTTATGTGCTTTTAAAGTTATTTCAATAATTTTGCTTCCAATCACATTTTCTATGTGTGCAATTTCGTCTGATTTTTAACGTCGAGTTAATAATTTTACCACAATTACATCTAAATTTTGAATTTAAACGAATTTTGGTACATAAATTAGAACACAAATTAAATTGTGAGTCCATTTAATTCACTAATTTAAAATTTTAATTTAAATTGAGATACAATTTTATGTGAAATTTTTTATTATAATAAAAAAATTAAATATAACTATTTTTTAAAATTTTTTCTATAATAAACGAGACTTTAAAAGCTCAAGAGCACATTATTTTCATGCTCGGAATTTTCATAGAAAAGCCGAAATTTCAATTCTACCCTTGGTAATAATAATAATAACATTTGGCTCCCATCTAATATCTCCCCATCTTTCCAGTTCATCAAATGACGATCAAATCACAGTATTTCACCGTTTCCAAGGATCATCGTCATCCCGTCGTTTCCATTTCCATTTCTTCTATCCCCCCACTATTTTCAGGTATTTTTATATTAATAATATATATTATAATGGATATTATTATTCCCAATTCTTGCTTTCACATTATATATACCGTCTCTCTTCTCTGATCTCCTTTTTGCTTTTTCCGATTCTTCTTTGAAATCACATCCCAAAAGCGAGTTCGAGAAGAGAATTCTCCGTACCAAACAAGATTGAAGATTTTCTCGACCTAGATTGAGAAAAGCAAACAACTTTCCTGAATTTCGTTGAAAAAAAAAAATGGAAACCTTGTCGAATCAAACAGAGTTCGATTATTTGTTCAAGCTGTTGATGATCGGCGATTCAGGCGTCGGCAAGAGCAGTCTCCTCCTCAGCTTCACCTCCGACACCTTCGAAGATCTCTCCCCCACCATCGGTAATTTCTTTTATTTTTTAGGGTTTTGATTTGTTCCTTCCCTTTTTTTCCCCTGTCTGATTTAGATATGTTTTCTCCCTGTCTTTTGAATAGGTGTTGATTTTAAGGTTAAATACGTTAACGTTGGAGGGAAAAAGCTGAAGCTTGCGATTTGGGATACAGGTAATTGGAATCGTCCTATAACATTATCAATTCGATAAGGTTTTTTATTTTTAAAATAATTTTGACGATTCTGGTGCTTACATTGTGATTATGAGTTGTTGATTAATAGAAGTTTTCATTACCGTAATTGTGTTCTTATTCACTTGAGATAATTGTCGGAATTGCAAAGAATTGTACTTTTTTTTTTTTTTTTACTCTATCTAATGTTGTATGCCCTTTAGTATTTTGGTTCTATTATGATCTCTTTCTTTCTTTTTTTTTTTCTTTTTTTTTATATTTCCATCTTTTTGTGGAAAGATGGGGAAAAAAAAGTTGATATCTTTGTTCATCTATATTAGCTGATCGGTTAGTTTCAGCCATGGATGAAAGCCTCTTGGACTTGAACTATTTGAGTTGTATCTTATGGTCATTCCCTTAGACTGGATTTCCTTTCACATAAGTTTGATTTTTGTTTTTTCTCACACAATAGATTCCTTTATTGGAAAATGAATCTTTTACTTTAGTTTCTCTTTTCAGCTTGGTTGCTATTAGAAACTTCGTATCTTGCAAGTTGTGGCCTGCTAGATCTTTAATTAAAAAAAAAAAGATCTCTTCCGTTCTTTTAAGTTCGGGTTTGGCTTTTTTTGAATTTTAACTGGTGCTACATGTTTCAAAATGCAGCTGGTCAGGAGCGATTTAGAACATTGACCAGTTCGTACTACAGAGGTGCACAAGGCATCATTATGGGTAAGCATCTGCTGCTACATCTCTACGTTGTTTTCTGTTACTTTTAGTGTACATCTCTACTTTTTTTTTTTTTTTTAATTCGTGTACATCTCTAATTGTATGGCTATAAATGGGATATTACAATTAAATAAGAGAATTTCAGAAGCATGGTAGCTTTTCTATGGCATATGTAAGGGAAATATAAGGCATAAAGAGGCTGTTCACTTATTTACAACATTCAATTTAGTCAATGTGTTTTAGTACCATAGACAGGGAAGAACTCAAACTTTTAACAAATGATTTGGAGCTACCTTTATTTTTCAAGAATATTGGTCTCAACGTCTCATTGATATTGTTTGTCTTGTATGCCTTTTTTTTAAATATAAATTTAATGTAGTGTTAATTACGGATTTCGGAAGTGTTTCTAAGATCAAAGGAAAAATGTTAGGATTTAGGAAGAGATTTGAATTCATTAGATTCAGGAATATTGTCATACCTTTCCTTAGGGAAGACGTAAGAGGCAGAACTCATACTTGATTGCACCTACAAAGGTACAGTCTACAAGGAGAAACTTACTGCTCCATTATGCTGCCAATGACCTTGAATAAATGGTTACTTTACTTTTATTATGCTATTTATATTTATAGTGGAGTTGTGAAGCTACCGTGGAAGGGGTGCTTCTGGAGAAATGAACGTAGGAAATATAGAAATATTCTGTGAATTGGATTGATACCTTTTTGTTTGGCATTTCAGCTATTTAGCCTCTAAAGATGAGTGAATAATGTAGCTTAACTTTTCAACTTATAGCCAGTCCATATCAAACAATAGTGAGAAGTGAGCTGTTATTGGATTTGCGATGCACAATCTTGAAAGTTCTAAATCTTTGGCATTGATAGATGTTACATTGTAGAGAGCATTGCTAGAATTTGACTTTCACGCTTCAATTCGTAGCAGCTTTACTTGAAGTGAGACGTCGATTTGTTGTCACTTAGAGCTTTGAAAAACATGAAGCTTGGACTTTCTATAGGCAATTGAGGTTCCCTGTATAATACTGCATACAAGTCTTGTATCGCCTGTTGACTTGTTTTATGGGCGGTAGCGTTAAGATGGATGAGTGGCCATACGAGAATGGATCGCATAAGGAATGAAGTTATTCGTAATAAAGTAGGTGTAGCACCAATAGAAGACAAGGTGCGCGAAGCCCGCTTGAGGTGGTACGGGCATGTCCAACGTAGACCGCTAGAAGCACCAGTTCGTGCTTGGGAGGACATTCTTATACCTAATACTAGGAGAGGGAGGGGTAGACCAAGAATTATGTGGACCGAAGTCGTTAGGAAAGACATTCTAGATCTAAGCCTTCAGGAAAGTTTAATTTCGAACATAGCTGTGTGGAAAAGTGAAATCTATATAGCCGACCCCAATTAGTTGGGATTAAGGCGTGTTGTTGTTGTTGTAGCGTAAAGTACTTGAAGTATTAATGTTAAATGTTAATGCACTCCAAAGTTCATAGGCCTAGTATCGTTGTAATTAGTTTTATGACTACAATTAATGGTTCCACCCTGCTTCTTGTGTGGAATCTTAGTCTGTTTTCTGTTTATCAGTTTATGATGTAACACGTCGAGAAACGTTTACGAACCTCTCTGAAATATGGGCCAAGGAAATAGAACTCTACTCAACAAATCAAGACTGCATCAAGATGCTCGTTGGCAACAAATTAGATAAGGTATGCTTTTAAGAGATCTACATATTCAAGTTTCTCTCTCCCAGCCCTTCCCTTGTAAGACAGGCTGTTGAATAGTTGCTAATCACTGACTTGCCAATGCATGCATAACATAGCAAGATCTTTGTGCTAATGTTGCCTTCTTAAAAGCATCCGCTTCATAAGACACTGGTTTATAGCATCTCTTTCTAATGAATGGACTTGGGTCACATTATTCCTTGATCTTAATGGGTGTTCTCATCTCTACATGATTAAAATACGCTTATTTGATTTATTAAACAAAAAAAAAAAAATTACTGATGTGATTTGGATTGAACCAGAACCCAGCTTCTAGATAATTTCAAATCATACTGCTGTTTTGAATATGCCCTTAAATTCATTTTGATATTTCTTTTCAGGAAAGCGACAGGGTTGTGACAAAGAAAGAGGGTATAAACTTTGCTCGAGAATGTGGATGCCTCTTTATTGAGTGCAGTGCTAAAACTCGAGTTAACGTACAACAGTGCTTCGAAGAGCTTGTTTTAAAGGTAGGAAACGGTTTAACCCTGATTCTTTGGTCGTGCACTGCATGTACTATCTTTACAACCTGGAAGCTTGGAATGTGCCTAGTGAGTACATGAACTTAAAATAAATATATATTGCCTTGAAGAAAAGTTAAAAAAAGGCAAAAAAAAAGAAAAGTTAAATGAAGGCAACACGTCTTGTATTCGTAGATGTTTAGGAAATTTTGTTGTTAGGTCAGGAATAATAGCATGAATAATAATATTATGATGGTTTTCAATGATGTGCAGATTTTGGATACTCCAAGCCTCTTAGCTGAGGGTTCTAGAGGGATTAAGAAGAATATCTTCAAAGAGAGACCGCCACAATCTGATGCAGCCACAAGCAGTTGTTGCTGATGGCTGATGCTGATCTTCATGTCAAAATTCTGGGATTATGGATATCTAACCTGGTTTTGGTTTCTGTCCAAATTATTTGAAGAAATTATTTTCAGTTTCAACTACACTTCTGTTTCACAGGAATTGCAAATTGCCCGTGCATTGGCGAAATGCGATTTCAGATCATTTCCTGGCCTCTAAGAAAAGCTGACAAATGAAAGTAAAGTTAAAGATGATTTGGAATGCGATTTGTATAGTATGAAATTGCTTATGGTATTTCAATGTGAGCCTTCATGCTTTAATTTATCATTGCTGGTTAAAGCATGGGAAAAAAGCTGCTTCTTTCATAATATAATTACATATGTAATGCCATTCCTTTCATAATGTCTTAACAATTGTTCTTTTAGTCCCTTTGCTCTTAATAACTGTCAGAATAATTCACTCATTCTTGATCGTGATTAGTCATTTTCTGATTTTTTTTTTTCCTTTTTCCCGTTTGCAGAAATACAAAATGTGTTTAAGTAGAACTAATATATATCTATTTATTTTATTTTTTAAATAAGAGAGAGCAATTAGTATTAAGGAATTTTAACACATTCTAACTAGGTTGACATCCACTTAAGTTCCCACCACATGCCAAGATCCCTACTCAAATTTATTGATAAAAATAAATACAACACGTGCCTCATGGACTTACAAATCTGAAATGGACAGAAAGAAAAAACACAAAAGCATTATTAAGGTCTTGTTCATTTTACTGATTTGAGTTTAGAATTTAAGTTTTATTATAGTAAAAAATTTTGAAAAACAATTATATTTAACTTTTTTATTACAGTAAAAAGTTTTAACATAAAATTATATTTCAACTCGAATTAAAAATTTGAATCAACGAACTAAACAAACTTTAAAACACTAAGGCCAACAAAAAGATGCTTATGATACGTGAAATCACAGGATCTAATCCTTTGTTAAGGATATCTCGTTAAAACCTTGAAAGTAAAAAACCCAAGAAAAAATCCATCAAGGAAATATAGTGCATGATCCCGAGCCACAACTTCTCATAGGACTTAGAAATTCCTCCTGAAACGAGGATCTCACGGACCAATTGACAGAAGCAAAGAACAACGGCAACAACAACCAAGAGAGGGAAAAGAAATTTACTTTCGACTGATACATCAAACACTAACCAAAAAACAGAAGAAAATTAGAACAGCAGAGAACGAGACGCTCCGCTTTACAATATACATTCCAACGACAGAAGATTACCCCCAAATTTTCTTGATCCTCAAGGCTATGCAACCATGTATGCAATTGAAGCTTGAGAGATAAGTAAGACTCCCTCTAGTGGTTTAGGTATATTCAATTATGATTTTTAATTCTGACGTTTAAAATTTAATTTTTTTATAAAAGAAAAATACTGTAATAAAATTAATAATTTAAGTTTAAATATATAAAATAAACGAGCTCTTAATTTTTTATTACTTCGCTGGTTAAAGCATGAAAAAAGGATAATTCTTTCCAAATATGTCTCAAATAGTGAATATGTTCTCACTACAACTCATCGTCTTTCTTTGAAAATAAGATGTAAAAAACTATCAAGCACGTTACGACTAAATTAGAATTTGCAATAGAATAACAAGTTTTTCTGATTGAACAACAGAGAACGGATCACATGACTGCAACTAGACAGTTGTTTGCTCATTCTAAGCCCTAATAGTCAACATTAACAAATTCCAGCTTTTCTCTTTAATGCTTGTCAGAATAATTTACTCATTTCTAATCATGGTTATAGATTTTCAATCATTTTTTTTTTCTGACAAAGGGAATATAAAATTTGTTTCAATAGAGCTAAAAAAATCTACATATGTTTTCTAAATGAAAGAGAGAGAGCAACTAGTATCAAAGAACTTTAGCACATCTTAATTAGGTTGGCACCCACTTAAGTTCCCATCATACACCAAGCTCCTCACTCAAATACAAATCTTAAATGGACAGAACCAAAACACAAAAAAGCATTACTAAAACACCAATGCCAACAAAAAGATGCTTATGATTTGCGAAATCACAGGATCTAATCCATCGAAAAGGGTGCCCCGTTAAAACCTTAATAGGAAAAAACCCGAAGAGAAAAAATCCTTCAAGGAAAAAGAGTGCATGATCCACGAGTCAAAACTTCTCACAAGACTTAAAAATTCCTCTTGAAATGAGGATTGATCTCATCGACCAATCAGCAGAAGCAAAGAACAACGGCAGCGATAACTAAATCTTGCACAAGCAACCAACCAAATGCCGGGGCTGAATAACCTCTTAATCACCTAGAACAAACGATTATCATGATCTCCCTGTAAACAAAGAATACTAGATACATAAAGGCTCCGTTCATTTCGCTGATTCGAGTTTTGCTACAGTAAAAAGCTCTCACAAACAATCACATCTAACTTTTTTGTTACAGTAAAAAGCTCTCACATAAAATCACATCTCAACTCGAATTAAAAACTCGAATCAGCGAACTAAACGGGCCCTTTTATACAGTAATTGTTACTGCTAAATGGGAAAAGAAGATTGCTTCCAAAATCCTTGATTGCCTATGAATTTAAAGATGTGTTAATGATCTCCATTATGTATTCTAATCACCCCAATAAAAAAATGGAAAATCCTCAAAGCAAGATAATAATGATGATGATGGCGAAGCTGTAAAAGGAAAGTGGCAACATGTTAATTCTTCACCAAATGTTTACAACGAAATAGTCCAAACTCGAACTCGTTTATTTTATACGTTTAAATTTATAATTTTGATTTTATTACAATATATTTTACTCATAAAAAATTTAAAATTTAAATGCTAAAATAAAAAATAACTGATTTAAAACATGAATCAAACAGATCCTCATGCTATGCTTTTTATTTATTTTTATATTTTTTTTGATGTTTTATAATAAAGAGGATACTAAAAAATGATTCTTTCTAATATATATAATATATTTATTTTGATAACATTTGATATTCAATCATATCCTTTATGCTAAAACCAATTTCTCCCGTAAAAAGAATATTGGTACTTGTTCTTTCGTTTGAATATATATGCACTTTTTTTCTACTGAAAAAAGAATTAATCTATATATATATATATTTCAAAAATGTTGGTATATTCATATTAAAATTTTGCTCTCTGTGGGTTTGGGCAAGGCGCAGGCGTTTGAGTTTGGGTTGGGTTTGGGCGTTGAGCATAAACATCAGTTCTTCCATCGCTTGGCCGTCGTCTTGTCTTCCCAAAAATGGCGCCGCCGCTGCAGTCGCTGCTGATACAGAAGCTGCTGAGCACAAACGCCCACATCGGAAAACGAGTGGTGGCTCATCACACGAAGCATCTCACCATCGGCATTCGCAACAACGACATCTCCATCATCGACTCCGACAAGACTCTCGTCTCTCTTCGCAGCGCCTCCTCCTTCATCTCCTCCCTCGCTCGCCAGAAGGCCCGCTTCATGTTCGTCAACACGAATCCTCTCTTCGACGACATCGTCGATCTCATGACGAAGAAGATCGGCTGTTATTCTCCCTCAATCGCCTCCGTCTGGCGCACCGGCGGATCCCTCACCAACAGCTGCAGCCCCAAGAAGTTCCGTTCTCGCAATAAGCGTCTCTGCTTTGCTCCTCCTCAGCCTCCCGACTGTCTCATCGTTTTCGACTCCGACGGGAAATCCTCCGTCATTCTCGAAGCCTCTCGTTTGGGGATTCCCATTGTTTCTCTTGTCGATCCTTCCATTCCTTTAGACTACTACGAAAAGATCACGTATCCAATTCCCGCCAATGATTCTGTTCAGTTCGTTTATCTTTTCTGCAATCTCATCACCAAGACTTTCCTTCTTGCCCAGAACAAGGTATTAATTATGACTCTTCTCTCGTTGCTTTCTGCGCATTACCTGTTTGATGTTTTGCCTAACAGAGATTGTTTGGTTTTTCCTTGTTGCGTATTACCTGTTTGATGCTTTGCCTAACAGAGATTGTTTGTTTTTTTTCCTTATTGCGTATTACCTGTTTGATGTTTCGCCCAAGAGAGATTATTCATTTGTTGGTGTTACTATGGCAGGGTAAGGAGGGAGGAGGAAAACTTGAAGATGAGCCCGAAAACTACAAGGGTGGTGATGACAACACTAATGCTGCTGCTTCTTCTTGACGGCTGCTTGTTAGTTGTTTCTATACCTATTTATTTGTTCCGTTCCGCTAATAAAAGTAAGAAAATCAATTTTGTATTACAGACATTTGCTTTTGTTCTCTTTTTGCTTTTGCTCTCATCGGTTATTGGCGCCGATTTCAACAACTAAGATAGGTTGGCTTGTGATTTTCATATTTGTTTTTGAAAAGTTAGTTTTTTAGGAACAATCATATGGTTTTTGTCTATGCAATATTTTACAAGAGTTTTTAACTTTGTCAATGTGGAAATAACGAAATTCATTGAATGGGGTTATTAAACATGTACTGATCAACATCATTTGAAGCTAAGCTACACACCCAATAAACAAGGGTGTCTTTAAGAAAACAAATAACCGCATTGCTTCCCTAGATTGAGAAATCTATGTTATTCTTTTGTCTTAAGAATCTGTTTTTCCTCTTTAGTGAATAGAGAATCTGTTTTTCATCTGAAATGCACTTATGATATCACACGGGTGATATCTGCACAAAGGCAACTTCAAACTCGGACTAGAAAGACAGTAAGACACCACTCTGAATTTGAGGGGGGTTCTTAGGAGGATTCTTTTATGGTGTAGGGCATACGATAACTTAAGAATTTGAATGTTGGAACTTGTGAATTTGGATTATGTACGTCCGAGAAATGATATACTTGCAAGCGTTAGATGTTGAAATTGTGAAATGGAGCAATATATAAGGCATACCCAGTAAAACTTACAAGTAAACCAGATATAAAGATGGCAACGAGCGTTGCTGTTTCCATTATTATATAGTTTGAAGACCACAATGGATCTATGCTAAGATCATTTATTTACAACGGAATGGTATACAAAGTCAACAGATCTCAATGAATATAAAATAGGATTTATGGCTACACAAACCGTTGAGGGTATACTTGTGGACTGGCACTGGTATTGTGAATTACTCTGGTCCCAATTAGGAGTGCTGGTTAGAGTTAGTGAACTCTAATTCAGTTGTGTAATTAGATTAGATCTTATTTATTGTCTACCCATCGCAACTTCTCCGCAGTAAAATAAATGAATGAACAAGTAAAACTAATGGATGATCAAATAGGTAGCCTCTTGGAAGATATGTAGAATGTTGAACTTGAACCACTCGGGTATCAACCGGGAAAAAAAAATCATGACAACTTTACAGCTACGAGGGATTCTTAAATCTGAACTGAGAATGCATATAGATCAATGTACTGTCACAATTCTGCTAGCTAGCTCCATGTCTGACATGTGACATCTTATGTTTTTTCTTGTTTTGATTTCAGTAAAAGACCCCCCATTGTCAAGAACTTGTTCTAAATCTGCCCATATAAACAAGGCCCTTTCTTGCCCTTTCTTTCTCTCTCTTTTTTTTTTTTTTTTTTTTTTTTTTTTTTTTTTTTTTTTTTTTGCTGTTGCGAGTCTTCTTTCTCATAATCAAAAGTTGCAGTCAGGAAAAACAGAATTTCTATTTGATACTTTTAATTTAATACTTTTAAAGAAACAAAGCTCAGCTGGTTTGGCAAAATTGTCTACATTTTGAAGAGAGAAAAAACAAATTTACTGTCCACTGATCAAACTATTTCAAAGTTGCAGAACTCGACAAATTCTCTTTCACGACTTTAACATAGAGTTTCACAGTTTTTTTTCATGAGCAAATTGCAGTTTTTACCCTTTGAGATGATTGGTCTGAAATTTTACCCTT
The DNA here is from genome assembly GCF_000414095.1 of Morus notabilis. Classification (NCBI taxonomy): domain Eukaryota; kingdom Viridiplantae; phylum Streptophyta; class Magnoliopsida; order Rosales; family Moraceae; genus Morus; species Morus notabilis. The sequence goes on along the minus strand of NW_010358448.1, from coordinate 259,492 downwards.
TTGATTACACACTACCTCTTTCACTCCCTCCTCGCACACTACCCTTTTGATAATGGGCCAATATTCGTGACTTAAATATCAAAAGAGTACTATTTAAAAGGGTATTTTTTTATAGCTTGACACAAAAAGGAAAAAAAAAATCAAACAAGTACTATTTAAAGGGTCGAGATTGACTTCATTGTTTTTTTTGTTTTTTTTTTTCTTTTTCTTTTGGGACAAACGAGCTTCATGATTCAATCTAGTAACCAAACATCACAAGAAAATTATAACAGGATAGAACAAGCCACTCCGCTTTACATAGTTATATCAAGAGTGCTCTTTTTCTCATTAACCATGATGATCAAGAACACATTACAATATACTCCAAGGATGAACCAAGAACTTTCCGGACTATATTAAAGAAGTAGCGTTGAAGAAAGATCTTCTTCATCCCTGAAGGCTATGCAAATATGAATGTCTTCCAAAATTTGAGTGCAATTGAAGCTTGTGAGAGAAGTAAGACTTGCTCCAGTGCTTAGGAAGGAAATTTGGCTCAAACTCTGGGTTCACATCCACATGAATGATTAATTAGCTCTATAACTCATCGCAACAAGTCTAGTAATAAACTGCCAAAAAATCAAAGTTCAAAGAGTATACTGGCAAGCAAAAAAAAATTCAGGGACAAAATGACACGATTCTACTAGTCAGGACTAAAAATGCTTCTCTCTCTCTCTCTCTCTCTCTCTCTCTCTCTCTCTCTCTCATATGCTAGAGTCCCGCCTCTCCCGAAAAGATTTAAAGACTAGGTGGTCTATACATAATTTCTAAGCTCTCCATCAAAATCTGTCTCTCTCTCTCTTCTGGACCTTTGAGCTGTATGCATATGTTTCATGTGATCTTATTATCAAAGTTAGCGATTTCAACAAATTTAGTTAGACACAAAAAATCTCATAGTATAAAATGTTAGAAAAATGGCTTGAAAACCTTGTTTTAAGGTAATATTTTTGAGGCACAAATTTGCATAGGACCGGCTTGGTATTAGTGACGGTTCTTTTTAGATTTGTGTTATCTGTTGTGAGAATTTTTAAATGATATATTTATATGTTTAAAATAGTGAACAAGTAAATGAGAAATGACTCTAAAAGTACTCTTATGAAGTTGAAAAATCAAAGAAAAACTCATGAAATTGAAAAAAAAAAAAGTGAAAAGGCTCTTTGTCGAACATCAGAAAGAGACGAAACCTTTCTCTCCTCTATACCCTATAAAAAGGACCCTACTCCTTAGTTGAGACACACTACTACTACAACAACAACAACAACAACAACAACAACAAGCCTTAATCCCAATTTAATTGGGGTCGACTATATGAATTTCACTTTTTCACACGGCTTTGTTCGAAATTAAACTTTCCTGAATGCCTAGATCTAGAATGTCTTTCCTAATGACTTCGGTCCACGTAATTCTTGGTCTACCCCTCCCTCTTCTAGTATTAAGTATAAGAATGTCCTCCCAAGCACGAACTGGTGCTTCTAGCGGTTTACATTGGACATGTCCGTACTACCTCAAGCAGCCTTCGCGCTCCTTATCTTTTATTGGTGCTACACCTACTTTACTACGAATAACTTCATTCATTATGCGATCCATTCTCGTATGGCCACTCATCCATCTTAATATATGCATTTTTGCCACACTTATCTTAGATACATGTTGTCTCTTAATGGCTCAACATTCACTACCATATAACATAGCTGGGCGGATTACAGTCCTATAGAACTTTCCTTTCAACTTAATAGGCATCTTGCCATCACATAAAACTCTCGTAGCATTCTTCCACTTAAACCACCCTGCCTTAATTCTATGTTGAATATCCTCTTATATATCTCATTCGTACTGCACTATAGACCCAAAGTACCTAAACTTCCTAGAAGCCTCAATCTCCACACCATCTAAAGAAATTCCATCACTATGATTACTTGAATTACTAAACCTACAATGCATGTATTTAGTTTTCATCATACTTAACTTAAATCATTTCGTCTCGAGAGTCTGTCTCCACAGTTCTAACTTACGGTTAACTCCTTCGATATGTTCATCAACTAAAACTATATCATCCGCAAAAAGCATACACCAAGGAACTCTATCATGAATTTCTCTTGTCAGCTCATCTATCACGATGGTGAAAAGATAAGGACTAAGAGCAGATCCTTGATGAAGGTCGATCCGAATGGGAATCTCTGCCGTGTAGCCTCCAGCAGTTCTCACACTCATGACCACCCCATCGTACATATCCTTAATTACCTTAATATACCTCACATGCACTACTCTCTTTTCTAGCACCCACCATAAAACTTCCCTCGCCACCCTATCATATGCCTTTTCTAAATCTATAAAGGCCATATGTAGGTCCGTCTTGGCTTCTCTGTACCTTTCCATTAGCATCCTAAGAAGAAAAACGGCTTCCGTGGTTGATCTGCCTGACATGAAGCCAAATTGGTTACCTGAGATGGTAGTTGTGACCCTTAATCTCCTTTCGATAACTCTCTTCTAAAATTTCATAGTGTGGCTTATTAACTTTATGCCCCTATAATTGTTACAATTCAGCACATCTTTTTTATTCTCTTCTTAGAAATTCTTCCTCATTCCAAATGTTGTGCATTTTTATTATTAGTAAAAGAGAGAATTACATATCATACCCCTTAAGTTACCTGACACTTTTAACTTTTTACATTTATATAATATTTTAAATTAGATTTAAAAGACTAAAATGTCCTTAATTGGGTATAAACCCTAAGGGTCCGTTTAGTTCGTTGATTCGAGTTTTTAATTCGAGTTGAGATGTGACTTTATGTGAGAGCTTTTTATTGTAGCAAAAAAGTTAGATGTGACTGTTTCTGAGAACTTTTTACTGTAACAAAACTCGAATTCTAAACTCGAATCGGTAAAATGAACAGAGCCTAATTCTCTTATGATGTTTTCTCTCATCCTTCATTCTCTCTCTATCTCCACCGCACGCCCCTCTTTCTCTCCGCCCCAATTTCTTTGCCCTCTCCTCTCTCTTTTCTTTCTTCCTCCGGCCCCTCTCTGATGTTGCCGCTCACAACAAATCTCCTCGAGTGGCTAGCTAGCTAAACCTAAGATTAGCGTCGCTAGTCTGCGATATCTGAGGTGCCGGGCCGAAGTGCCACCGCGACGGCTGTGCCACAAACTAGCCACCGGATCTAAGAAGAACCTGCGAAATCTGTTTCTTTGTCCACGCCAACATTGAAATTAGCATTATGTTTATGTGATCCACCTTAATTCAGAGGATATTAATGAGAATAATTCTTTTTTATATTTTTTTAATATAAAAAACATCAAAACTATTGTTATCATTATATGACGTTGCAATACCCACATAAGCGACACATAATCTACGGATAAGTATTTTATCATACTTATCAATACTTATCCTGATAAGATTGTTTTTTTTTTTTTATTCCTACCACAGGTGGATTGCTGCATTGTCAACAACAATGGATAACAGTGTTTAAAAAAACAGTATGCTTATATATTGTACTTACTTGATTGTAGCACACGAATGCTTGTATTCCTTTCTTTGTACCCGTTCCTCTACCAAGTTTAGAAAAGAAAACCTTTTTCTTTTTTTAGTGTACTTAATTTAAGGAGTAAATTACACTGTTGCATTTTGAACTATTCATTTTTTGCATAATAGACTCTAAGCTTTCAATTTTAGTAAATTACACCTTAAATTTAAAATCAATTGTTAGCTGACGACATTATTAAATTGATAGTTTAATACATGATATTTGCACGTGATATGGTTTGAAAATGATGATCTTTACCTTTTATGTGCAAATATTATATGTTAAACCATCAATTTGATAACATTTCATAACTATTGGACCTCAATTGTAACTAATTTTAAAATTCAGGATGTAATTTGTCAAACTTAAAAGTTTAAAGTATATTATGTAAAAATTAAATAATTTAGGGTGCAACAATGCAACTTACTCTAATTTATAAGAGTTTTGAGTGTTTTGTGTTATCGAACTTGGCTCTTTTCAAGTTTCTCCCTGGATCTAAAATCTATGCCGTTTGGAATGCCTGAAAATGAAGGTAGTCCACATTTGACCGACCCTACACCGAAAAAATATTAAACAAAATATTTGGTACTGTAGCACAACAATTTTTTTTGAAGAGGAAAGTTTCATTTAATAATTACGTCGATACCATACACTAATATAGTTCTAAATGACCATTAAATATAAGAGTAATTGATCATAAACAAAAACTGAATCCACCAATAAAAACAAGGAGACGCAAAGACGAACATTCAACATTCGACAAAATGTTGAGATCCAATAAGAAAAGACCCGCCTAACAAAACTAAAAAATTGCAAATTTTTTATCTCTATATAGTTGTATCAAACTTGAGCTTTGCTTCTATGCTAGAGTTCTACAGATGGATCCAAAAAGATTTTGTAGGCTAGATAATGGTTTGCTGGTATGATACATGTTTCTAAGCTCTCCACAAAACTATCTTAATTTTTATTTTTTTTATGTCCCTTTGAAATGTGTGATTATCTTTCATGAGATCTCTTCATCCATTCTAAGTTAGCAAGTTCGATAATTTGAATTGTGTAAAGATTATACAAAAAAAAAAAAAAAAAAAATTACCACCATATAAGTGATAATATATACGTTGGATTAATAGATTTAAAACCATTTTTAATTTACGTGTATTTTTTATAAAAAAAAAATACTGTAATGAATCACGAACCATGATTCGAATATGGCACGAATCCACTGACTAAACACGAATTGCCATATATACCGCAGTGGTATGTTACCAGCAATGACGAATAATAGTGCTTAAAAAACAGTGCCCGTTTTTATCAAAATATCAAATAGTATGCTTATATCCTGTGCTTGCTTGAGTATGTTAATCAGTTAATCTATTGTTAACGAAAAAAATAAAATAAAATAATAAGAATGCCTTTATGCATTAAATTAAACACTGTAGTACGCATGCTCGTATTCCGTTCCTCTACCAACTTCAGAAAAGAAAACATTTTCTCTTTTGTTTACTGTGCTTTTTTAAAAGTGTTTTGTGTAATTCAACTTGGCTCTTTTCAAGTTTTCCTACTTGTATATCAATCTATGATGATGCTGTTTGGAAAGCCTGAAAATGAAGGCAGTCCACTTTTGACCTACTATACACCATAAAAGGAAAAAAAAAAAAAAAAGGATAACTTTTGGTAATGTAGCATAACATAGCTATATGGTATGGAAGATAAATAAATAAATAAATTGCAAATTTTTATCACATCGCACCATGTTTTGAGCAAGTGCTTAATGTTGAAATCTTTGGTGTACTTTTAGGCCGAAAACATGGACCTCACAAATTGAGTGTTTGCCTCCAACTTTTCTTGTTAAAAGTGAAAATGCCCGCAACTGTTTGTTTGACTTGTATTGCCCTTTTCATGGAGGGTCCTCTAGAAAACTAGAATCTCTCTCTCTCTCTCTCTCTCTCTCTTCACATAATTTGTATAATATTACAGACAATGACGAATATTCATAAGACCCCTATGTCCCATCACAATGTATATTTCTAGACGGCAGTCAAATGCAGAAAGATGCTTTTACCAATATGTGGTCTTCTACAGAATATTGGGATTCCTTACGGTGAAACCCAACGTGGGATTTTTTATTGTTAGATTATTTTTTAATAATTAGATTTATAGCAGGAATAGTTTTTTTATTCATGTAAATTTTTAATATAAGATTATATAGATCTGACTATTAAAAAGTTAATTTAACGATTAAAAAAATAGTGAAGTGCTTATTAGAGTTCCACTAAAAAGAATACCACAAAAAATTTCATATACCTAATAAACAAATTAAATTTCTAGCCAGTTGGACATGGCATGGGTTGGAGATGCTGATGTTCACCGGCAAAGACCCGGATGGCTGAATCTTTGGAGCGGAAAGATTTTTTGCAGTCAACGGATATTTTGATCGCGAAAAACTCTTGGCATCCGGAGTGGCTATGGAGGGCAACGCATTGACTTGGTATCAATGAGAGGACGACCGTCGACTGTTTTTTAATTGGAACAAATTTAAGGCTTACCTACTGAAGCGCATTTGGCCAATGGAAGAAGAGCCCGTACATGAGAAAATTCTTGACGAATTAGCTACCACGACTGATTGCAGACAACAATTTGAGGTACTTGTTGCGTCTTGGAAAATAGGTTTGCCGGCGGGGAAGACGGACAAAGGTGTTGCACATGAAGAGAATTCTCTACTCGAAGATAAAGACGATGGGCTTGAAGACTTGTGGAATGAAAGGGACAAGGCATTAGAATTTTCCAAGGAAGTCATTGTAGCTCCTTCATCAGTTGAACAAGGACGAGCAGTTGAAGAAAGATTTTCTTGAAGAAGGTGGAGCATATGCTGCAACAAGATAAAGGTGGTCGTAGGCAGATGTTAGTGGTACATGACCTATTTGAGATGACCAACCACGTCCTGCACTGTTACAAGGATGATTCTTGGGATGAACAGATTGGCTTCGTTGACTCCCAAGTGGTTCTCAATCGTTGTTGCAAAAAGAGGTGTGAAGTCGGAAAAATTAAGAAGTCGACAGGAAAATTTGAAGCAAGTTCCGTACGAATTATCCCATTCGTCGTTCCAAGATCCAAACTCATCAACATAGGAAGGAAATGGAATCACACGGTTGTGATTTCTTGACCTACACCTTAAGGACAATGTGTCTTTTGGGCCAATAATGATAGGAACTGGAAGTTAGTTGGTTAAGTGATTGTTTAGTTGTTATTTGTTAGTATTTTCTTAAGCAGTTATTTATCAGTTTGTTAGAGGTAGTATTAGAAAAGGAAAATGTTAGTAGTCAGGGGATGGGGGATTTAATGAGTGTGAAATTGGGAAAACTCTTTGGGAGAGCTAGCAAACCTCTCAAAAGTCTGCGAATCTATTTTGTAATTATGTTTCGGTATTGTTTTCAATAATAAAATTTCTTAGTTTTTATCAGATCACAAGTTATATGATTTAAATTATCATGTTGATAGTATGGAATTAGACTAAAAGTATCTGACACCGTTGTAATAGTGATGTTAAAAGTGCCTGTTTGGTAAATGGGTATTTGGTTCAAACCGGTGTTTGATAAATCTTTTTATAGTTTGGTTCAAACTACTAATTTGATGTTTTGAACTAAAAACACCTCAAAAGTAATATACCCCCGGTTTTCAATGGTCTGAACTTAAAACTTAATAATTAATGGTTTGAACTAAAACTTAGGGCACGTTTAGTTCGCTGATTCGAGTTGAGATATGACTTTATATAAGAGTTTTTTTACTGTAGCAAAAAAGTTAGATGTGACTGTTTTTGAGAACTTTTTACTGTAGTAAAACTTGAATTTTAAACTCGAATCAGTGAAATGAACGAGGCATAATAATTAAAGTAATATACCCCCGGTTTTCAATATGGTTTGATAAATCGTTTTAATGGTGATGTTAAAATTTGTTGTCTCTCTGGTCTTGAACGTAAAATCGTTGGAAACTTACTTCAAGTTGTCCCTAAGTATCATAATTACAAAGACCTAAAGGATGACAACTAAGGTTGGACAAGCATTCCTAATCGACTTGTATGCGTGTGTCCCAAGTCAGGTAGTGTACTTCTGTGGATTAGTTAGTTAAAATTGTGTTGATTTTTAATCAACTTTTATTTCGTATCTTTTATTGATGGGACGGATTATTGTTGCATGTGGTTCTTCTCGTGGCCATTTCATGTCTTGTCATGACAACATGATGGAACAACTTGGTCTATCAGGACCATCACCGTAGTACAATTTAGTAATTAGCTCCAATGTAAGCATTGGAATGTCCTCATCCAGGTTTGACTGAACAATGTTCCAAATGTGACTCTCCAGAAGAAAATAGAATTTGGGGGAAAAAAATGTTACCGGGCCAGGGACGGAGCCAAAAAAATAAGTGACAGCGGTGGGGCGTATACTAAAATTATCGAAAGAAACGAACCGGGTGGCTATTATGTGGTGGGGTAAAATCAAAATTCAGAATTAAAAGAAAAAAAATATTTCAGGTAGGATGGCCGCCTATTCTTGTCTGTACGTGGCTCTACGGCCACCAGTGTTGTTCAACACCATATATTAGTGGAAGGTGTTCTTATTACACCTTTTATTAATGTGTGCTGTTGGATCGTGCTAGTGCCTCCTACATTATTCAATTTAGAGCCCCGTTACCACTCAACATGCCACAGTTTTCTCTTCCATTACTTACAGTAGCTTTAGGGCCTACAAGGGCAGCTTTCTAAATGTGACAAATTATCTAAGGAAGGTGGGTTATGTCCTAATTTCATATGAAGAAGAAAGATTAGATAGTGAACTGAATTCTCACTTCAGAACAAGAAGAACTAATTTTTTTTGTTTCAATACATTTGGTGGGATTTCTTTCTAATTTAGTTGATTTGTATCATTTACAAAAATCTACTAGGGAGGATCTTAAGAGAGTAATCATACAACATTCCTGATGCTCCTATACAGATTGTGTTATATATATATATATATATGAGACCCTTCACAAGACAAATTACACATGATTTGGATCTTCAATCCTTTTGGATCTTAGAAGCTTAAGCAGCATTCTTGCCATTGTTTTGGTCCTTCCATTGCACTGGCTTTGGAGAAGCAATAATAACTGAGTCAACACCCCAGCTTCAATGGCTTCTTCCCTTGCCAGCAAGGAGCCATAACAAACTATCATAAGCGCTCCGACGGCGCTCTCACTGCCCTCGTGATCCGACACTCGAAAAGCCTTCTTAACAAGAGTGCTAATCCCATTCGGGTTACTGATCAGTTCCTCTTTTGCACTCTCAACTGATAAAAGCTTCTCAAGTGTGGCCATTGCCAATGCAGCCAAGCTTTTCTCCCTCCTTTCGCTGCGAGAAACGTACGAGATTAGTCCATCTACAATGCCTTCTTTTATCAAAAGTTGTCGATTCGATTCGGGGGAAGATAGCGCCCACAAGGCTTTGATCCCAGCGTCTGAAGATTCGGAATTCTGTTGAACAAACTGAATCATCTCATGCAATAGCTCTCTGCTTTTTCCGAGCATGGAAAGAAGTTCTTTTGTCTCTGAAGATGATGATGTGATTTCTATTAGTTGACACAATTTCATCTTAATTAAACAAGTACCATTCTTGAATAAGGCTAAGAAAGCTGTTAATTTGGACTCTTCTTGAAGAACATTCAGATTGGCCAATTCGCAGAAGGGCAACAATTTCATGACACAAAACAGTGCTTGTTCTATAAACTTTGTGTTCTCTTCAGAGAGTGATTTGTCTCCATCAAATCTGCCAAAAACTTGCTCTAAAAGCAAAGGCAAGAATCCCAACTGAACCAAACACGATTTCGACGACGATTCCTCTGATAGAACTAGAATGCTTTCGAGCGCTTGAAGCTTGGCTTCCAAGGCAGCGGGGTCTTGTCTTTCCAGGCTGCGTTTGAGCGCATCAAAGGAATCAATTCTTGCCAAGTATTCGGGATCTAAGTGGTGGCCGATTTGAAGCCATCGCTCGATCAAATGTCGAAGGGTGTGGTTCGGAACCATGGTTGGATCATGAAGTGGCTGCATTGTGACCGGACATGTGAGATTACCCGCAGCCAGCCATTTTTCAATGCTTGATCTGTCATATGTTTGACCTGTACAAAGAGTGACCGGATCTTTGAACAAGTCTAGAGTAATTGGACATCTAAACAAGTGAGGAACAGCCATTTCAGCCTCTTTCATTTCATGGAACATAAACCAGTAAAACTATGTCACGAAAAGATCTCTGAATTGACAACAAAAGAAAGTGAAAACTAAAGATATCCCACTAATAGTTTACTGAAATGCAACATTTGGATATGGAGAAATTTTGACATAACAAACATTGGAAGAGTTTGTTCTGAAATTGGGTTTTGGTGTTTGATGTCATATATATCAAGAGAGAGACAGAGAGAGAGAGATTAAATTAATTGAGATATCATTGATACAGGACTAAAAAATGAGTGAAGTAAAAGGAAAGGAGGAAGGGATTGGAATGGAATAAAATAATTTGTGAAGAAAGGCTAGGAAACATAGAACATGGAGTGCAATTCTTAGATGGAGGAATCAGAAGTGAACACAGAGATACAAACAGCAGAGAGGGCCAAAATAGCCTTATCCTGGTGATAAGAGAGATTTTGGAACTAGTAATATAGAATAATAGTGGGGTTGGTCCCCCCACCTCTCTTCTTGTGTTATATTTATTAATCCAGTCAAACTGACCCACCACTGAAAAGAAATACTTTTTTATGTCTTTGAAGTTTGAATGCACAAACTAGTTAGTTTGAAACAAATAATCCAGAGAGAGACAGAGAGAGTAATGGTAATGGTATTGGTTGTCACAAGGCTCATGAGAATAGTCCATTGGAATTATTGGGATCAAACAAATGTAATTCCATGCGTCATTTAATAAAATAAGCTACCTGTTCTTTTTCACATCTCACGTGATTTGGTCAAAGAACAATAAATAAACAAAATAATAAATAATATCCCACAAATAAAAGGAGAGATTTTTATGTAAGGGATGAAAGAATACATACCCCGCTCTATTTTAAACTGTAAGATCCCAATAAAGTTCTGCCAATTTTGCATTTTTTTTTTTTTCGTTTTATTGTAATTTCAACCAAGTCTAATACTCAAAAACACGTACTACGAGAAGGTATGCCATATTTTAAAAAACTTCTAAAAAATATAATTTCTATTGATAAAAATTCTGTTTTAACCATTAGATTAAGTTTTTAACGGTACGTAATTGAAATAATTTTATGCTACGGCGCAACAAATTTTTAACGTGGTTGATTAAATATTAGACCGTTAAAAATTTAATCCAACACCTAATAAAGTTGTTCTTACTAGTAGTTAAATAGAACAATGCTTTAGTGCTTACTGTTGAAATTTCAAAAAAGAAGAAAAAAAAAGATTTTAATCTATAGTGACGTTCTACCCTTGGTTATTAAGCTACATACAGCAGCTCATTCAACATTAACTCTTTCCATTGTCCTTTTTATCCGTAGAAGATACTCAGTTATATCTGATATATTATATACAAGCTTAAACCTTTTTCTGAACACAAGGCATACATGAATTAAAGCTATTAGTAAGCTAGTTTATTTTTTCTTCCCTTTATATTCCCAAAATTTTAAAGTTATGCACACGTGCATGCACACACACAGCACTTAATGCATAAAGAACTGAATTATCAGACAGCCATTTTATGCACTTTTTTTTTTCAGTTTTCTTTTCCCTAATTTTGAATGAAAAAGAGGGCAATTAGCAGAAGAAACTTCAATAAAATCCAACTATTTTTTTTTTTTTTTCACTGATTTTCTGGCCTGGTTAGAAAATTAGATTCTTGGACCACTTCCTTCAAACGTCGGAAATTGAGCAAAAATTTTCTTATCCATCCCCTAGCCTTTTTCAAAAGTTATACAGAAAATTAATTAAGATTCTTCTAGGGTAGGGGCTACTAGAGGTAGTGTTAGTTTTTAACAGTTGGATTGAATCCGGTTAAAATCATATTAAATTAAAAGAGTATGTAGTATAAATAATTTCGGATCAAGATCAGACCATTAAAAACAGAAAATCACTGGTAGTTTATTTTTTCAAGACCTACGGAAGAATTTTCTAATTAATTGTTATAATTTTTTAGGACATTGTGGTGGTTAAATTTTAGTACATTCATTCACCCATAAGGTTAAAAAAAGGTGCATACATGAAAGAAATACTTAGGGGATTCCCCAACCTTCATCTAATGACTCTGTGGTTGATGACTTTTTGACTGGCCAAACTTTCACACCATTAATAGTCTAGATTAGTCAATATATAACAGCTCGTGAGGCCCTGAATTCTCATCCTCCGATCTTTATGATCTAACGGTCAACAACACTTTTTGTGCATGATGTCCATTTGAGGCCCTAGATATGATCCAAAGATTAAGTAATTACTTTAATGCATTATTGATCTCGGACTATTTAGAAAGACAAATTTGTTTCGATGACGAATTGGAAATTTCAAGTCATACACAATGACGTTATTGCAAATAGGAAAATTCTGCGTAAGCTATGAAGAAACTACAATACTAGCATAGTTTTGTTTTAAATGATTTGATCTGACTTTCAGTTTTTCCTACTTTTTTTATTTTGATATAATTTTTATCATATTTGTTTTACATTATTGATAAGTACCTCTGATAAAAAGCTCCTACTAAATGAATATACACAACAAATGCGATTATTAGACATAAAATAATACTATATTCATTTTTACTTACCATCATTTTAGATTAGTGTAGAAGTGAGGATGCCTTTCTTTCTTTTTCTTTTAAGATGCGCTCATAGTAAGTAGTTTATAACCCACTCTAGAATTCTTAGCCAGCTAATGTATTGTGTGGTGTTAAGGTGTGGTTTTACTCGTTTTCACTTCTTACGTGATATGGTACCAATTAATATTAGTCGCGTTCTTGTAGTAATATACATATATATATATATATATATATTTCCTCTTCTGTTTCATTTTAGGTTCAGTACCATTGATGGTGGTTTGTGCCATCTTTGCATACCTAGCAAACAAAAGTGGAGGTTACATTTTGCTAACAATGAGGTTATGAAAAGCATGCCAAAAATGCTAAATTAGGGGAAAAAGAAAAACGACAACCTACCTTTTCTTTTCCCTTAAGTCTATTAAACGCATTATGTCTTGCACATCTCTTTCAAATGAGTCGGACAAACCAAAATTATGCCCTCTATAGCAGGTAAGTTTGGCCAAAAGAAAGAGAAAAGTTTAGATGAGAGAGAGAGAGAGAGAGAGAGAGAGAGAGAGAGAGAGAGAGAGAGAGAGAGAGAGAGAGAGAGAGAGCAAAGCCCATAAATAAATGTTTAAAATTTGGAATAATTTGAAGACAATCATAAAGGCCTTTTGAACGCTATCTTGTCTGCCGTTTGAACGCATCAAATTCCGTAAAAAACTAATAGATATCCATTACGTAGTTTATTCTAATTAAGTATTTGGTCAATCATAACTCGCATGGAAAAGTCACAAAATCAAAGTAAGAATTTGCATAGTAGATTATTGGCACACGCAATCTCTTGATCCACTCATGGCACTATTTGACTGTATTACACCACCATATACAATTAATCAAACCTTCTCTTAGAGTACATGAAAGTGATATTTTATCTGCTTAAATAAAAATAAAAATATTATTACCTTAAATATTTTAATAAAAGATTATTTATCACATAACCATGCCGGACTCAATAATTTTATATAAAAAATGCTTGAGAGCATTAACACTATACTACTAGAAGGTGAATTTTATTTATTTTTTATTAGTGAATGGTATTCGACACCACATTTATCTTATAATATTATTTATTTTATATTTTGTCGTGTCACAGTTCATTCTATGTAATAATTAACCACCTATAAGACGTAATTCCTCTAATAGACATGATGGAAAGACAAATAAAAAGTAGGCTGTTTATTTTTTCTCTAATTTATCATTAATAACAATACTCTTTAGACTCATTGTTAATGATGGTTAATTTAGTTTGGGATGGTTCTATTCAAACTCCCTTTTTACTATCTACATCCACTTTTTAAATACACACCCCACTTAATTTAAAAAAAAAAATTAAATTTACTCTTTACACACCTCTATTATTCCAAGATTATCCCTAACTATTTTCATAAGATTATTAATTTTTAAAGATTTTATTTTTTTCCCGCACCCACCATTGTATTTTAATTTGCTATTTTAATATTATCATATTTTTATCTTTCTATTTTTTTTTTGAAGTTTTGAGTATGAAATCTTCTCTTTCTTTTTTTGTGAAATTATGAATTCTTTTTCTCATAATGATAACATAATTGTTACATTTATTGAGGTACTAATTAAAAAATGACAAAATAAATAAATAAATTCTAAAGAGTATAAAAAAAAATAGAGAGAATAAGACATAAAAAGAAGAAGAAAAGCAATGCAACGTTATATAAACAAAAGGTCAAAATGAAATGATCATCTTTTAAAAACAAAATGTTTAGTTAAAAAAATTGGGACAATAATATGTCGGGTGTGTTGAAAGAAAAAATATATAAAATTTAAAGGAGTTGATTGTTAAAATATAGAAAAAATATAATTAATTTTTTATTATAGAAAAAAAAATTGGGACAACAAGATGATTGTTTTTTTTTTTTTTTTTTTTTTTTTTTTTTTTTTTTTTTTTTTTGGGTTTTTTTTTTAAAAAAAAAAAATTGGGAAAAAAAAATTTTTTTTTTTTTTTTTTTTTTTTTTTTTTTTTTTGTCATTTTATATGAGGTTCTTGTTGTAAAAACTAAAAAAGGTGACTACCATTTAGTTTGCCATCAATTGGTAAAGGCCTCATCAGCTGGTGGGCTCTGAATTGTAATTATAAACCACGTGTTTGAGCAAGTTCAGGAAATTATGGCACTACATGTATATTTAATAATTACTACTTAATAGGCTGAGAATAAATTACAATTTGCTTTGGAACAAGTGGGGACATTTAAAGATAGTTTTGTTGCATGCAGCAGAAAATCCGGCTATTGTTTTGTTTTGTATTTTGTATTGGGAGGTTCCTAGTGGTAGCAAGTAAAGTGGTTTAATAAAATTATCACTTCTCTTGTACTAATTCGTTTTTTTATGTGCGCTTGAGATGTTTAATAGAACGTAACATCAATTTAATAATGGATGAAAGGAAGAAATCGGCACTGTTTTGTCGCTTTTTTTATTTTATTTTACCGGAAAATTTAATTAAAGAGGTGAATTAAGGGGACACCTTTCCTAATTCATGATTTAAAAAATAAATGTGAGAGATTTGTGAGGAAGAGAGAGTGATAATTACATGAATATCACAATCTTACATCCATAAAAAATAACGTCCCTATTAAAGACCATGAGATTTGTATCCCTCTTTTGCCATTAATTTTTCTATGATAATTATGGTAGTTTTACTTTTTTTTTTTCAAATTAAAAAAAAGAATCTATTCCTTAACTCCTTCAGTTATAGTAGCAATTTTAAACATATAAAAAACTTAATAAAAACGTCCTTATCACTACACCACGATTCTCGATGGTATGCTAGTTTTACTATTTAAATAGTTCCCTTTTGTAGTTTCTATGGTCGTATGGGACCGATCACTAGTGGACAAAGTCACTTATAATTAAATTAACTAGAAGAAAATTATTAAACTCGTCTTTAAAAGTGTATAAATTTAAAGTTTTATCACTTATTCTTAATTAATACTTTTTTAATTAATATAATATTTGATTAAAAATAATTAGTAAAAAATAAATAATAAAAATCAAGACCCATGAAACGTAAAGGGGTCTTTTAACTCCTTTTCCCTTGGTCATGAATTGAGTGACCATTAGTCGCGATTGATTAAGTGAGAGACCGTTGATCATCCATCGGGTGACCATTAGTCATCCTCAGAGTTGGTCGAACGAATAACAAATTACTTTGCGGATCTATTACGAACAGATGCTCTTTCCATGAATTCAGTGGTCACTTAACGTGTGACTAGTCACCCGATGAAGTAGTGATCATGTTTTATTTTTGTCATTTAAACAAGAAAATCAAATGAACATTAAAACTTATTGAAATGTAGGAGAATAACTATTTCAGTAACTGACTCAGAAATCTTTATCAGTGGGTTAATAATTATAATAATAAAAAGAGCAAAATTAAATTTTTACTGTTTAGTGGTTCTACGTGTATATTGATATAATAAATTATACATGTGTTATTTTATGAAAAAAATAAATTAAGTGGGAACCTATCTCCGTCCATGAGGAAGTTACCTTTACGTTTAGAATCCCACTTAAATTCAAATCACGTTTAGAATCCCATTATATTCATATTTTCAATATTCATCGCCAACTTCAGAAAAATCCAAAGCATCATGGAAACTGAATAACTTGTATTTCAACAAGGTGGCTGTAAAATATAGGAAACCACTAAATTTTGTTGATTGCAATTTTTTATTTTCGTCAAAAAGTTTTGTTTTTTGTTTTTTGTTTCTAGGAATAACATTTGGTTCAAAATAAAGCCCATTAACCTAAATTATTGTTAGTCGAATGATTCTTTGTAACTTCACTATCAGAACCTTGCCTACTAATGAATTATTTTCAAAAGAAGCAAGTTCTTTTGAACAAAATCAGTCAGAGCTCTTTATTCCTTTTTTCTTTCTTTCTTTTCTCGGGAGATACTTATACTTATGCTCTGTATTTTGAGATCATTAAAAAATTATATCATATATTTTGAATAGTTTGCATCTTTATATCTTTATAATAGTCCTCAAAATTGAAAAACGTTGCACTTACAATCAACAATGGTACGTACTCCTACCGAACAAAAGTTTACCTTTTACATTTCTATAAACTAATTTAGAGCACGTTCGGTTCAAAAATTTGAACATAACAGTTTGAATAAAAATTTAAATTTTATAAAAAAAAATATTATAGTAAAAAGATTTAAACATTAGTTTAGACTTATAAAATAAACACATGGTTAACGTGTGCCCCCTTAACAATGTTTCACGAACTTCTATATACCCTAAAAAAATGTTCTATTTTCTGTTCCATATGACCTGATCTATATATTGGTTGAAATTTTGTCAAAATACTCAAATTAAATGACATCATCCATAATCACTTTACTCTCTTCGAATTTTTATATTTATTTTTTCTTTAAAATTTTCATTATTTCTGAAACAGTAAACATCACTAATTTTTCAAAATTTTTTAATCGTCACTCCATTTTGTTTTTCTCAGAATCTCCCCCTCTTCTTCATATCCCTTCCCCATTTTTTCTTTTAAACAAAATTTTGCTTATTATTACGCATTGATATATATTTTTTTAAGGAAGAATCTCGTGGTCGTACACTTTTTTTAACAATATTATTGGACACCGGTGATACTCGTACCACCCATCATAGGTGGAGTCCACCTTCTATTAATGGTAGTGCTTAACACTGTTTGCGCTCCTAAGCATTTTTTTTTTTTTTTTTAATAATCATCCTACTTAAGACCTGTTTGGGATAGCTTGTGCTTGTGTTTTTAAGTGTAGAAAAAGATAAGCACAAATTAAGGCTTTTTAATTAGTGTTTAGATAATGTCTGAAAAAAGTACTTTTATAACTAAGAAGAGTTTTTGAACATGTTGGGTAAGAAGTCAAAAACACTTATTGTTATAAAAAGTAATGTAATAAAATGATATAGATAAGATAAAAGAATATGGTTGCGATATTTAATTTATTGTTCACAAATAAAAAGTTAATAATATAAATAAAAAAAACTTTTTATGAACACTAACGAGATAATTTATTTCAAAAGTGTTTAAAAGAACCAAAAACACTTTAAAGTTGTTTATCGGTTTTGAACTAAATATTAAAAGTAACTTTTTTTAAGCCAATCCAACCGGGCTCTTAGAAAATTTACTCCATTAAAAATATAACAACATTGCCACGTCTTAAATTATCAAAAACATTGCCACGTCTTACGGTTTGAGATTTATATGTCTAGCTTGGCTTCTCTTTTTAATTGGTCTATTTTGCCATCAGAGGTGACGTACAACGTAATGGATCAAGCTATAGTAGTGTGTGTGTGTATATATATATATATATATATGTCATTATCTCTCTAACACATATATGTAAACAATTTCCACACATTTATCCAATCAATGCCCATGATCTCTCTCAATTAATAATATACAAAGATAAAAAAGTAAATTGTTGTTTGGCATTATATATCGTCACTATAATTTATATATCAACGGTAATGTATCATTGATCTATGAAATATATTTTATAGAAATTTTTTAACACATTTCTAATAGTGTATGTATCATTGCTCTATGACTAATATTGAACGAAAGAAAGAGGCACTCCAAAACTTTGTCTTTTAATGACATTAAATTTTTTCGCACAAAAGTAGAAAGAATTGTTATTATTGTGAATGATCATATGGGTGGAGAAACATTCAATGTTGAGATTGTTCAAAGAGAAAGAATCAAACCTTCTTCTCCAACTCCTCAAGATCTAAGAATTCATGAGCTCTCTATCCTGGATCAGCTCGCCTTGGTGATCTACATCCCTATAATTCTCTTCTATCCCCGTCGTACCATCGATGATAAGCGCCATCACTACTCTAATTGCGTAAATAATAATATTGATATGATTATTTACAGTCTGAAGAGCTCCTTATCAAAAACCCTAACTCTCTTCTACCCGCTTGCGGGAAGAATCAAGCAAGATTACACCGTCGTGGAATGCAATGACGAAGGAGCGGAGCTCACCGAGGCCAGAGTGGACCACCCGATGTCGGAGATTCTGGAACGGCCAGCTCCTGATCCAGAAGCACTGAGAAAGCTTCTCGCGGTGGACGTCGAATCTAAAGAAGCGAGCGATGGAGCCCTACTACACGTTCAAATCAACGTGTTCGCGTGCGGCGGGACCGCCATCGGAGTGAGTCTCTCTCACAAGGTCGCCGACGCTTCCACGCTGAGCATGTTCATCAGCACCTGGGCTGCAACGGCGAAACTGAATCATATAGAAGCACTTCCTGAATTCTCGTCCGCGTCTCTTTTTCCAGCTCGTCATGGTCATCATCAACTCGGGTTGAACAAAGAATTGGCGAGAGAGAAATGTTTGATGAGAAGGTACGTTTTCGACGCCTCAAACATCGCGATTCTCAAGGCGAAATCGGCGAGCTCCTCCGTCGAGAGCCCGACTCGCGTCGAGGTCGTCTCGGCGGTGATATGGAAATGCGCCTTGGGAGTTTCGAGAGCGAAATTCAGAGGAAAATATAGTAGTAGCAGTACTAATTCAATATACGTACAGTTTCGTCAAGACGTGAACATACGACGGAGGACTTCGCCGCCATTGCCGGAGATCTTGGCGGGTAATCTGGTCGGGTCTTTTTCGGCTAAACATGATCTACTGAGAGATCATATTGCTGATGATGATCATGATGATCCTGATGATGGTGTTCAAGTATTGGTTTCAGAACTGAGAAAAGGGATTGAAGAAATGAAAGAGGATTATAGTAAAGGAATAATATTTGGTTCCGAGAAAATGTTGAAAGCGTTGAAAGAGAGTAGAAAATATGATCATGTTGTAAACTGCAGTAGTTGGTGTGGGTTTAAGTTTTATGAAGCTGATTTTGGTTGGGGATTGCCGTTTTGGGTGAGTTTAGCGAGTGTTGCTATGAAAAACATTGTCGTTTTGTTGGATGCTAGAGATGGTAAAGGAATAGAAGCATGGTTGACCTTGGGTGAAGACGACGTCGCTTTGCTTGAGTCCAATGAGGTGCTACGTGCTTTTGCTACTTTCAATCCGAGTGTCGTTTCCTGAATCCAAAAAAAAAAAAAAAAACCTTAAAGCACCACTGATGATGTCATTTTTTCATTTGTGTTATAAGGGGCAATGTTATTTCAAATGTTAAATTAATTTGTTATAATAATCATTAGATGTTATAAAAGTAAACTTTTAATTTTGAAATGTCAATAATGTTTTGTAATGATTAAATAAAAAGATAAATTTATTAATCAATCGTAATTAAATGTTAAAATTTAATATATGCTATTGACGATAAATTTGCCACTAAATACAATATACGTTGATTTTTTTTTACACTAAAAATTGCATTACAATAGAGAGTAATTTTCTTACTCATATGTTAAAATTTATTATTGACAAACTAATTTAACATTGTATTAGACAAGCTATATAAGATTACGTTCAAATTTGACACTAAATACAACTAATATCAAATTTTGACAAAAAAAAAAAAGATTTACCTGCTCAAATGTTATAATTTGACATTGACGCAATAATTACATTAGAGTTGCTCTTAAAATTAGTGGTGGAGGCAAATTTATTTTAATTTATTTTATTATTATCTTTTTTAACAAGGACGTGAGCCAGCTAAAATTTTGAACTAAATTAACCATGCAACTATTTCTTTTAACTCTTTTCCCCTCTTTTTTCTTCTTCTATATATTTGTACATTTCCTTGCTTTCTTTCAAATGAATCGAAATCAATTCACTTTTTTCTTCTTAAAGTTTAACCTCTAAGACATTATTAATTTTATATAGTAATGTAATCTAGTTAACTTTAGCTTTATTTGCTTGACTGGAGAGAGTATTTTATTGAATTTTAGTTATCCCTTTCTCTTCTCTCTCTAACACACTCTTCTTCTCTCAAAATCTTCCTCTTAAATTTTAGTTCTCCCATCACTTTTTCGGACATTATTAATTAATTATTGCGTACCAAACGCTCTTTATAACTCTCCTAGATTGTTGGCATCTCACAAGAAGAAGAAGCCAAGGCTAATTATAGCCCAAGGGTGAGGCCATCGAACCTTACTTCCTTTCATAACAAGTTGCAAGTAAATTTCCTTTCATGTAAGAAGTTTCAACGAGCCTCGTTCGTTTTACTGATTTCAGTTTAGAATTTGAGTTGAGATGTAATTTTATGTAAAAGTTTTTTACTGTTGCAAAAAAGTTAAATGTGACTGTTTGTGACAGCTTTTTATTGTAACAAAACTCAAATTCTAAACTCGAATCAGCGAAACGAACGAGACAAACTTTTATCAATAAAGTTATTTCAACATAACTTCTTTTACTAAAAGTTGTGTAGAGGAAAAAATATGACATCCAAACTAGTTTTCATAACACAAATATTATAATACCGAAATCCAACAATCTGGATATGATATATAGGGCCCGTTTATTTAGTTAATTCGAGTTAAGATGTAATTTTATGTTAGTTTTTTACTGTAGCAAAAAAATTAAATGTAACTGTTTTTAAGAGTTTTTTACTGTAACAAAACTTGAATTTTAAACTCAAATCGACGAAATGAACATGGTCATAGTTTTAAAAAATCCATACATAAACTGCAATTTCAAAAATTTCAGGGGGGAAAATTTATAAAAAAAAAAAAAAATTGCATCAAATAACTTTTCCTATGCTTAGAAGTCTCTGTTTTACTTGTCGTTCGTCTTAAAGATTTCGAAGCTGATAGTCCCGCCATTGAAGCTTCGCAACACATTTGAGTTTCGCATTTGCAATCGGTAATTTCCATTACTAATGGAGCTTTGAGCTTTGTTATGTAAATATGATACACACACACACACACGTGTGTGTGTGTGTGTCTATATATATGTAAAAGATTACAGTTAGGGAAAAAAAAAAGGAAAACCCATTTATGAATTGAAGATTGGGCAATAGTAAAAGGATTTTGTTGTCTCAATGACGACAATTAAATTTTGATAAACATTCTGCGGATTCTACTGATCGTGTTATGAAGTTAAACTTTTTGGTCTCTTTGATGCCCATAAGGTGTTTGTGTAAATGCTTCTTCCACTTTTCATTATAGTAAAAAGGTTTCTTTATTTGCTTCTGAATGGTGCTTGGTGTAAAGCTAACATTTTTTTTTTTTTACTATTGTATCTCTATTATTTTGAATCTTATTATTGTACTTGAAACAAGGTTGTAGCTTTAGACTTGAAAGATTTTCATAGAAATTAACGAGTCTATTAAAACTTTAAGGAGATAAAAAAGTTTGGAAGGTAGCGTAGTTGAAGGGAAGTAATGAAAATAAATAGGTTTTTTTTCCCCTAATTCACACACACATACACTTACCTATATTGAAGGAAATGAGTATATAGGCATCTTGTCACAAGATACAAGCTCGCGGGTTTATGAGTTTCAGATGGTTTGGAGCGGTTGAGTTCTGCTTGGTTGTCTCATTTAAAAAACTGTCCGGGTGTGTTTTTGAGGCACACTCTCTATAATAGACAACCTAGTAACCGTCAGTCAAATGGCCAAATCCATAAAAACGATGTTACAAACATCAAAGAAATCCTATTTTGATGGTTTAGACTGACCAAAATACCTTAATGTTTTTCTTTTCCATAGTAACTTTTTGCTGTTTATTCTTATAATTTTGGAATGCCTCAGAGACTTGCTATTTCAGTTCATAAGTATGAATTTTATATTTCTCTCATCTAATAAGTTTGATGTTCCCTTTTTTTTTTCCCCGAAGGTACGCTAAACGTTTTTCACATCTATGGACATTGTGGTAGGCAAGTGACAAGAACGATGTTGTTTGCAGCTTTCCCTGTTCTTTACAGAGGAAACTTGCGAAAACTCGCCACCATGCAAAGAATAAATCAAATTCTACTCTATTCGTCATTTTTTATTGATAGAGGTATTCTCTTTATGCCTCCTTAGAGTCACTTTTGGAACACATTACATTATTACAGCACAAGTGTATGCTATTATGTAATTATTTTTAATTTATAAGTTGCTGGTAAATAATTTTTTGCTTCACATGCCAACTTCGTTGTTGGTCTTTCCTAAAACGTGGCACAACAATTTTTTGTCTTTTGACACTGAGTGCTGTCTCAAAACAAGGCTCCAAGCATACATATTTCCGCTACCATTTAGTGTTATTGTTCCATGACTGGACTCCTGATTAGGATCTGTGCATCAATGAGGACATTCTTTCATTTGACAGGTAAATCCTCGGAAAGAATACAAGAACCCCGGCATTTTTCGACTGCCGCGGCAGCTGATGCTATCAATATGTGCTCCGGAAAAAACACATTGGCTACAAACTTAGCCTCTCTTTTAGAAGAATCTGTTGAAGTAGATGAGAGAAAACCCAGTAGTCGAATGGAACTGAAGAGGTCCCTTGAATACCGGGTAAAGAAGAGGGTGAAGGAGCAATATGTGAATGGGAAGTTTCATAACCTCTTAGAAAAAGTGATTGCCAATCCAGAAACGCTTCAAGATGCTTACAACTGTATTAGACTAAATTCGAATGTTGATATAATGTTAAATAATGAGACAACGTCTTTTGAATCGGTGCCTGAAGAGCTGTTTTGTGGTAACTTTGATGTCAAGGCCAATACTGTGTCAATCTCAACAAGAGGTGCAAGGAAAGAAGTCTTAGTCCTGCCCAATTTGAAGTTGAAGGTTATTCAGGAAGCTATCAGAATAGTGTTGGAAGTTGTGTACAGGCCCCACTTTTCTAAGATATCACATGGTTGTCGAAGCGGGAGAGGACACTTCACAGCTTTGAAATTCATCAAAAAGGATATATGTGCTCCCATTTGGTGGTCGACACTAATTGTAAACAAAAAGCTTGATACTTGTATTCTTGATAAACTAATATCAGTTTTGGAGGAAAAGATAGTAGACCCAGGGTTATTTTCTATTATCCGAAGCATGTTTGAGTCTCAGGTTATCAATTTGGAGTTTGGGGGTTTTCCTAAAGGTCATGGTCTTCCACAAGAGGGAATCTTGTCACCTATATTGATGAATATATATCTTGATCTTTTTGACCGTGAATTTTGCAGATTGTCGCTGAAATATGAAGCTCTAGATTTGGATTTAGAAGCTAATCATCAAAAGTCCCAGTCCAAGCTGCGTAGCTGGTTTCGGAGAAACCTGAAAGCCAAAGATCTTAGCGGTGCAGGTGAAGAGAAATTCAGCTTAAGGGTTCATTCTTGTCGCTTCATGGATGAAATATTTTTAGCAGTTTCTGGTTCTAAAGATGCTGCTCTCGGTTTCAAGTCCGAGATTCAGAATTACTTGAAGAATTCTTTGCACTTGGATGTTGATGATGAAACAGAGCTATTACCATGTGACGGTCTGCATGGGATCCGCTTTATGGGCACTTTGGTTAGAAGAACGGTGAAAGAAAGTCCTGCCACCAAAGCTATCCACAAGTTGAAGGAAAAAGTTGAGTTATTTGCTATACAGAAACAAGAGGCATGGGATGTGGGGACGGTTCGTATAGGGAAGAAGTGGTTGGGGCATGGTCTGAAGAAGGTGAAAGAGTCGGAAATTAGGCATTTGGCTGATCCTGAATCTGTTTTGAGCCAAATTTCGCACTTTCGTAAAGCTGGCATGGAAACTGATCATTGGTACAAGCACTTGCTAAAGATATGGATGCAAGATATTAAAGCAAAAGCAGCAGCAGAGTGTGAGGAAACTATCCTTTCAAAGTATGTTGCAGAACCCGCTTTACCACAAGAACTAAAAAATTCCTTTTACGTATTTCAAAGGCATGCACAAGAGTATGTTTCCTCAGAGACAGCTTTTACTTGTGCCCTTTTGAAAAGTTCAGATGCTTCTACCCAACCCGTCATCATCACTCAGATTTTTGCACCTATTAATGCTATAAAAAAGCGCCTCCTACGTTATGGATTGGTCACAACCAAAGGTTACTCCCGTGCATGTTCTTGTCTCATTTTGCAAGATGACAACCAAATCATTGACTGGTTTTTAGGCATTGTTCGCCGCTGGTTTAGATGGTACAGTGAGTGTGATAATTTTTCTGATATAAAGTTCTTAGTTTGTGGTCAAATTAGGAAATCTTGCATCCGAACTTTGGCGTCTAAGCACCATATCCATGAAACTGAGATAGAGAAAAGATTTGATGCAGAATTGAGCAGGATCCCGTCTTCTGAGGATTTAGAGCAAGAGATGGTGAATGATGAGACGTCGGATGTTTTTGAAAAAGATGAGGCATTGATGTATGGGATTTCTTATAGTGGTTTGTGTGCGCTATCTTTAGCAAGGATGGTGAGTCAATCACGGCCTTGCACTTGTTTCGTTACAGGCTGCCAGGCTCCAGCACAAAGTGTGTACTCTCTTCATGTGATGGAAAGACAGAAATTCCCAGGCTGGAAAACGGGGTTCTCAAGCTGTATACATCCTAGCTTGAATAGACGGAGATTTGGGTTGTGTAAACAACACTTGAAAGATTTATATCTTGGTCACATATCACTTCAGTCTATTGACTTCGGTTCATGGAAATGAGCTTCATTAGCATGTTGTAACAAGGAGCTTCTGCAATGTCTTAAGCTTGTGTAGTTGAAAAAAAAAAGGATGTTTGGAATACAAGTTGACCCATTTCAGCATGAGAAAGAGTTTACTCTGAGTCGTTTTTCTGGTAACTGGTAAGTAGTTTCCTCATTTATTTACATTATGAAGCATGCATGAACGTGGTATTCTTCTTTTTAATTCTGTATGTAATGACTTTTACATGTGTTAATGGGAAGATCACCTTAAAATTGTGTAAAATAACTGTTTTATGCAGTAAATCTCATAATGCTAACTTTGATTTTTTGATTCTCGTTATTCGGTCACTTTGCTCCATCATTTGTTGTAATTAATGGTGGAGAAAAAATGATAGAGCAAAGTAACTTTTTAACAAATACAACTGTTACTGGACAAAATTAAGAGGGTACATACATCAACACCTAAAGACGGACTATTTTGTCAAATATTATAATATAGGGCTGAAAAACCTTCCATTCAAGATAGAGCTGAAGAAAAAAGAAAAAACAGTGAGAATCCTAAATCATGCTCTAATTAGTTTCAGATGAAAAGGAAGCTAGTTTAAGGCTGTATAATTAGAATTCTGACTGAACTAAAGTCACTTGCAAAAGACACTTCGGACTTCAGATTGTGTATTCTCTGATTTTCTTTCTTATGCGGGACTTCTAAGGCAGCTCAAAGCTGATCTTTTATGTGTTAAATACAGTTTGTCCCCTTGGTGGTGGCCTGCGGCTCATGTTCTGCATATTGCTAAACTGTTCGTCCGGTTGTCCGGGGCTGTCAGGTTGTCCAACTCCCTCATTAGGCCCCATTCCTACATACTGCTGTACCACCAATACCGACACAGTTGCTGCAAAATCTGATGAAGCTAGCAAATCCCCAATTGCGCCAAGTTCTGGGCACTCACTCCAGTCCGTGAGTCCTGCTGTGAGAGGCGATATCATCCCTTGTCCTCTCCCAACTATGAACAGGTCATGGACATTGTCCATTGACCTAATAGCTGCCACTGTCTCCTCTCCATTATGCACTACCTTCTCATTGTACACAATTGACTCATCATTCATAGTTTTCATCCTGAAATCATTTACGAGGTCATCATCTAGCTGCCTCTCCATTGTATCGTCTGTTTCCACCGTTAACATCCTGGGATCATTTGGATTGCCACGAGACTGCTCTGTAGTATCAGCTGCATCATCACCAGAAATGAAGCGCAGTACTGTAAGGCTTGTCCCTGGATGGTCGGACATCCTCAATGCATATGTTAGCGCCTCTCTGTCGTCTGGCCCTCCAAAGAATATCACGGCAATGTGATGTGTTACCTGGTTTGCAGCCAAGCGTGTGGAGCCATTTAGGCCTCTGTCAACAATGATACCAACTGAGCATGGTGCGTTAGCTAGTACATTCTGATTGATCATCCTAAATGCTGGGTTTGTGGCTTCCATTCCACCATCAACTGTTTGCTGTTTGTGGAAAGGTATGATGATAAAGGCAACACGCTTGTCCTCGGCCAAGTTGCAGATGTCTTCATGCATGGTCGAGTAAGGGGAGATGGCAGTGAGAGGCTGGACAGAGACACAACCTGCATGCTGTTCGTAGTTCTCAAATGCATTGATGATGTGGTCAGACTGCGCCTGGGTTCTGTTAAGGGGTGGCCGGCCGGATTTTCTGGTGTTGTGCACAATGAGCATTGCAGAAGCACGGCCAGTGAGCTCAACTAAATGGAGAACATAAACGCATAAGGGAGATCGTTTTGAGGGGTGCGAAGCTTCAAGGAGGTTGATAATTGTTGGCACATTTCTAGGGGTGTGGATGCAGACCAACATTCGCAACTCAGCGTCTGGTTTCAACCTTTGAATTGTCCGCCGCTTGTAAGGTATGAATTTTCTTGCGGGCTTGTAAATTGATGTTACAATGGGTGTGATAATTGCTGTCATAACCACTGCTACAATTACCATAATTGCAAAGGACTCATCATCTAAGACCTGCAAGGACACAAGTTTTTTGTCAGATTTCATCATTCATATTCACAAAAAGAGAGAAAAGGGTAACACTAGCACTGATTTTCCATACCTTCTGATCCCTTCCGACGTTAAGGATAATCATTTCGACAAGGCCTTTGGTGTTCATGAGCAAACCTAGAGTAATTCCTTCATGAACTGGCATTTGGTAATAGATGCAAACAAGTAGAGTTCCAGCAACTTTTCCGGCACAGGCAAGAACTATGATGAGCATCAGAAATCCCCATGTCCCAACTGAGGTGATTGATGTAACGTCGGTTTTAAGCCCGCTTATGGCAAAGAAGAGAGGAAGCAAAAGCCCTGAAACAAAATCCTCCAGCTTCTCTATGAGAGTGACCCCAAGAGGCCCGTTTGGAATAACTAAGCCGAAAACAAATGCCCCGAAAACAGAATGCGTTCCAATGGCGTCTGTGATGAACCCGGACAACATAACCCCAGTGAGAACAAGACATATATGGAACTCGCTGAAGCTTTCTCCCTCTGGCGTTCTTCGGATCATCCACGACACGGCTGGCCTGACAATCAAAATGCAGAAAGCAACAAAGGCTGTGCTTGACAGAATCACCCAGAGGGAGGCCAAGGAAGTGGCGTGGTTCTCGGCCAAAGCAATGGCCAAGGCCAAAAGAATCCAGGCACTCATGTCATTGACCAGAGCAGAGGACAAGGCAATTCTGCCTATCTCCGTGTTGATAAGCTTGAGTTCTGCGAGGATTCTGGCAAGCACGGGGAACGCAGTGACAGAGAGGGCAACACCGAGGAAGAGAATGAAAGTGCCTTGTGTCATGGTCTCATCTTTTTTATGGAGAATGAAGGAGAAGCAGGCACCAATGATGAAGGGCAACACCATCCCGGCGATTGCAATGGCCAACGCCTTTTTCCCAGTGCGCCTAATCACGGAAATGTCCATCTCCACTCCAACAAGGAAGAGGAAATAGAGGAGACCCACATTTGCCATTGTCTCAAGAACCATCACACTTCTTAGAGGGAATAATGTGTTGGCAAATCTGCTGTTGCGTCCCAGCACTGATGGACCCAATATTACACCACCCTGATAAAAGCACATTGGCAACAACAAAATTAAACATTAAAATGGTATTCATTCATATATTTCTCTCTCTCTCTCTCTCTCTCTCTCTCTCTCTCTCTCTCATATGAGAGGTGAAAGTTATGATATCTTATGTCAAAATGTACACAGATGCATGCATATGTATATATATGTGTGTGTGTGTGTGTGTTATATCCGTACGTGAAACGAGAAGGGAAATAAAGCTGAAAAAATGCGATATTTAAATGGAAATAAAAATAGGAAAAAAAATTGAAAATTGAGGAAAATTGGAGGTAAGATTTATATCTTCTGCCGTATTTTCTACATCAAAAGGTGGGAAAAAAAAGAGAGGAAGAAACTGCGAATATTTTTGTGGAATAACACACAGAGATCTAAAGAGTGAATTGTCTTTAAAAAAATTGAGACTTATCTTGCATTCAATTATTAACAATGTAGTTTTAGGACATAATAGCATTACACCAAAACAATGAAAATGCAAATTCCAAAAACAGAAACAAAACTATTACGTATTCTCCTTAACAATATGGTTTATCAAATGCATACAGAGTACAAAATGATCAAGAACATACATACATACATACATACCAAAATTTCAGCAATGACACGAGGTTGGCGAAAGGGTTTGAGGATGAAAACGAGAAATCGAGTGGTGACGACAACCATGGTGAGCTGCAAGATGAAGAGAGGGAGGGAGTAGTCCAAAGGGTTATCACCCTGCCACACGCCGTTCGTCGTTATCATATTAGGCGCGTAGCACACAATTGTATCTTCCGTTTTGTTTATCGGGGTCGCCATTGCCGCTGCCATTTTTAATAAAAACTTCTGATCTCCGCCACCTATACCCGATTCCTATGTATATTGGTATAGATTTACGTACCTATTCTTCTTAATTTGTTGAGACTACTACAATATCTTAGCGGCCAACTTCTTAAACATGTTGGCACGTAACCATAATAGCTTTGTGAATTTTCTTTGTTTACATGCAGAAATGAGACGGAAAAAGAACGTTTTCTTTGTTGGAAAGAGAGATGGCAATAGGAACAAAACAAGGAAGAAAAATATATCTTTTTTATTTTTTGTGTGGATAAAATGGGAAATGAGGGAAGAGAGAAGAAAAGGGCATTTGGTGGTTAAGCGTCCCGTTTGGGGCTCTTTCCTCTATATGTGGCCTACAATCATATCCGTGGTTTACAAATTAAAGAGAGATCTATTTTAAAACACTCTTTTTACCCCCACAATTTTTTGATTTTTTTTTATTTTTTATTTATAATTTTTCTTTAACTACAATAGAAAAACTAATTAGGTACAGTCAAAGAATTTTTTCTCGTTCAGTCAAATGACTCGTCCGTAGGCTTAACTAATAACAAATAACTAAATAAATTTTGAGTCGTAAATGTTGATATTTTTAGGAGTTTTCCACGATAGGATTTTGAAAATTAATTATCGATAGATCTCTGTTTTTAAGCCGTTAGTTCTGTATCTAAAACTATTATTCTATATACTTTTTTATTTTGATGTGATTTTGACATCTAACGATAAAAAAATACAATAACAGGAAAAATGTGAGGAGAATTATTCTCAGCCAATAATAATAATAATAATATGAGGAATAATAATAATAATAATAATAATAATAAATGTGAGGAGAATTGTTCTTAATCATATTCTTAAATGTAATTTTAGTAAAGGAATTTTTGGATAATAAAATAACTTATAATCAGAGTCTTAAGATATGCTTACAAGCAAGAATATTAAGCATGACGACAATGACTTTTAAATATATGACTTGATATGATTTTATGAGCTTTCTTTTAAGCTAAACACATCATCAGTCATCAGATTACCTGCACTGCAATGTTGGGAAAACTCTTTTATCTTTTTAGTCCCTCTTTTGATCTACATTTCCACAATTCACCTTTTTTAGATAATTGTCTTACTTATTACTCTAATAATAAATTATAGATCCGTTTATTTAACTGATTTAAATTTTAAATTTATATTTTATTATAATAATAATTTTTTAAAAATAGTCACATTTAATTTTTTTAATACAGTAAAAATTTTTTATATAAAATTAAATATCAATTCGAATTAAAAACTCGAATCTAAACTAAACGGAACCTACAAGTACATCCGAATTACTTTGGCAGCGTTCTCAGCCATTTCTGGCTTGATCTTTTTGTCCAAGAGCTCTTCCTTCGATGTGCAATTCGACGATACTAAAACCTCGGAAATCTTTTGTTTTCGCCATTCTTTCCGCTCTCCTCGTGTTCCTTGTGTTCGCGACTCTCTGAGCTGGAATGACATCTTGCAAAAGGTGCGCACTCTAAACTTCTCTGTAAAAGCCACGGTTGATTCTCTCTTCTTGGGGATTGTTTCGCTGCTGGCCTTCTTGATCAAGTTTCCGCGTTTCGACGTTCATTCGAGATACATAAAATCTTGTAGTATTGAGGATCAAGGGAAGAAAGTGTCACATGGAAGTCAATATAATTTGTATTCTGTTGGGGCATTTGCTCTCTTGTCCTTGCTCTTATCATTCGAGAGACAAAAAAGTATGGGCTTGGCTTTTTTGGCATTCTCATTGGCTTGATCATGGACACATCTATGGAAATTCCATCAAGTGATGATGAGCCAAATTTCTGGTATATTCTTGGGTCTATTCTCTATTGTATTGGGTCAATTTTCTTTAAGCGTTATATATGCAATCCTTAAGGAACAATAGAAAGGACTATTTGGTTTATTCTGATAGATCAAAACACCGTAAAAGCGCGAGTTTAAGAGACATGTTTCGAAACAGTTTGGTATACTTTTCAGCCATTCTTGGCATGGTGTGCCTATTTCTATGCCCCTTTTCAGAGCAGCAATTCTAGGATGCTGCAAATTTGAAAGACGTCTTATTTATCGCTCTCTCTATTTTGCTCGGTTCCTATTTGCACAAGGCACCGATATTTATTGACTATTTGGTAATGAAATGTGGGGCAGTTTTTGGTTAAAGCCATGGTGAAATCTTTTTTGTTCCTGATTGTTTCTGGGGTGATTTTCATGACAAAGTATCCTAGGTTCAAAATACATTCACACTATAGAGAATCTTGCAAAGAGGGAAGAGGAAAGATATTTTATCAAGGAAATAAATTTGATGTATATTGTACTGGATCATTCTCTCTTTTTGCCTTGACCGTGTCATCTCAAAGAGAGCAGCCTGTGAAGCTTGGCATTTTCAGCTTTCTTCTTGAATTGACCATGGACACTTGTATTGAGATCTTGGGGAATGATCAACCCAATTTCTTGTGCATGCTTGGTGCTGCTCTGTATTGTTCTTTGTTACTTCTTGTGAAGAGTTATTTGGATTCCTCGAAGGAGGATAGAGACAATTTTTTTTGAGAGCCATGGGCGCGACGAGGATCAACTAGAGATCGCAATGGTTTCAAATGTTAGCGACAAGTCTTATGTAGATGAGGAGCCATTAACTGAGAGAAAAACTCGTGAAGAGAAAAAAGTTGAGAATGAAGACTATGAATTGAGGTTACTCCTGTAGTGGCGAGAGGCGACAATGATATTAGTAGAGAAGATGCAGATAGTGGCGGCGACGAACCATCTGTGTATTGGAGGATGGAATACAATTGCTTAGTCGTACAGAAAGACAAATAGCGAAAGAGAGAGAGAGAAAGCAAAACGAGAAAGAGAAAGAAAAAGAGTGAAAAGGAACCAGAAAGAGGATTTGTGGGAAAGAGAGAAAAAGAGTGAAAAGGAAGAAGAAAGAGGATTTGTGGATAACCTGAGGCAAAACTCAATATCAAATAGTTCATGTAACTTGAATGACAATATACAAGAAATTTTAACGCATGCACTGCATATGATGGATTGCATGCGAAAATAGTAGTTCTATCCAAAATTAAACTTGAGATATTATTAATTTTGAGGTATTGGGTGTATAATATAAAGTTGGAGAGAGGAAGAATGTGTGAATGACCAAAGCATCTTATGAAAATTATATATATAAATTGAGGTCTTATTTTTCCTCTGTTTAAAAGAAGTAGGTGTAAATCATTTTGCTGGTTCTGATTTTCTTGGATGATATGGATCCAAGACTTAAAAATGTGCAATTGAGAACAAGATCCAAATAGTAGGTGTAAGCCATTTACTAATGTTTTTGGGTGTAGAAGACTTGTGTTCTCACTGAAAAAAATGAATCACAAAATTGAAGAATACATGTAAAACTAGCAAAGTAAAGCTCCATTTTTTTGGGAATAAATAAAGTTTCATAAGATTGTGCAAAAACATCTTCTAAATTAATGTTAATCCGACAAATAATCTTTGAAATTCAGTCTTTAATTCTAATTTGATCCTTCAATTTTAAAAAGTCTCAAACGTGACCCTCAACTATTCATTTGTTTTACTTTTGGTTATTTCATCATTTAACTGATAAAAAGATTATGAAATATGCATGTGATGCTGATTAAAAGTAACTCTGCTCGACACAACATGAAATATGCAAGTGATATTGACAGAAAGTAACACTATGCTAGCAAAATAGCATCAATATTCTCTCTTCTTTTTAACATAAGTGACAGAAAGTTAAAAATAAAACAATGTGATAGATTAAGGTTAAGTTTGGGACGTTTTGAAAATGAAGACTTGTATTACATAAAGTTAAAGGACTATATTTAAAGGGCGTTTAGTAGGCAGTAATTAATAGGAATCATATTTATAGAAAAGTGATGAAACTTAATATGATTTCAAGAATAATACATATTGTTGCTCCTGAATCAATCTTATTAGCATGTTGGTGACCCCACAACCAATCCAAGTGCATTCTTAATGATGTATTTATTTCTTCTTCTCATAGTTTGTTTCCAACTTCAAATCTTGGCAGCCGCAATGTAAAATGTCCAAGTTAGGCCGTAGGGTGTTGGATCCGTGATGGTCTAAGTGAGATTGGATTTATCATTCACGTAGAATTAGTACCAATGACCTTTTTTTTAATCTTAACAAATATTTTTTAAAAGTGCATGGCTCAAAATTTTTATTTTTTATTTTTAATTTATAAATTTTTAAATTAAATAATTACACTAATAAAAAAATATTTATTATGAATAAAAGATAAAAATTTAAACTCGTACTTTCTTAAAGATAAATTCCGTCTTTTATTTTATTTTTTTGTTATTGTTGCGTGTGTGCAGGTCCAAAAAACACACCTTGTATCACTAAACCCACCATCACCGAACAATTGTGACATTTGAGGTTCAACCTTTAGTTTAGACCATTAGAGAAACAGCGTGTAACTAGAAATGGCTATAAATTGCTTGAGAGGAGTGCCCAAATTCCCATTTCCTACAAAACCCAAAAGAAGCACAACAAACACCCACTTCTTCTTTTTCTCCTCCTCTTCAAGAAAAATTTCTCTACTTGTATCAACATCACCCACTTGTTCATTTTCCCCAATGTCGTACGACAAAGACCTTGCTGCTGCCAAGAAAGCTGCCTCTCTCGCTGCTAATCTCTGCCAGGCATCTCTCTCTCTCTCTCTCTCTCTATATATATATATATATATATTGTTGGTTCAGCGAAAACCCAGAACCCAGATTGTGAAATTGAAGATGATTTTGGGATCCTGATCGAGTAATTTAGCAATAAGTTACAAGCTAGAATCTTTATTTAAATAGAATTATGCAGTTTTGGGTTCAGATTAGTTTTTTGTACATAGGTCAGTTTTAGATTTTTTTTATATGCTTTTTTTTTTACACTTTCTTTGAGAGAATATTTTATTCCTTTGTAAAAGGGTACTAAGATCAATTATGATTATCAATTTGCGCTCTGAATTATTGTCAAAATGTAAAACCATGTTCAGAACATCTTTCTCTATCAAGTCTTTTTTTTTTTTTTTTTTTTTGACTTTCATGTTATCAGTTTGTTTGTATTCATGTATGCGCACGCACAACTTATATATATATATATATATATATGCGTACACACATACACTTAGCTGAATTGAAGTATGGTTTCTCTTTTAATTCCCGCAGAAGGTGCAAAAGGCGCTGTTGCAATCGGATGTTCATTCAAAATCAGATAAAAGTCCTGTTACCGTGGCTGATTACGGTTCGTTTTTGAATTCTACTGTGCGTACTCTTTCAATTATACGCGATGAATTGGTATTCTTTCGCAATTTTGATGCTCACTATGCAATTTGGGAACTTCAGTTAGACTTATTTTGTGATTGTCTGCTTGCTCTGGAATCCAGGTTCACAGGCCATTGTCAGTTATGTCTTGGAGAAGGAGCTTCCTACCGAGTCGTTTTTGCTAGTTGCTGAGGAGGTGAATATTTCAGCAATATTGCGTGGTTGTTTTCTTTGTTCGCTTAAATTGTAAACGAAGCTTTTTAATTTAATCAACCTCTCCAGGATTCAGGAGATCTTCGCAAGGAAAATGGCCAGGAAACGGTACAACGCATTACGGAGCTTGTAAATGATACTCTTGTTGTCGAGGAATGTTATACCGCTGCTGCATTGAGCACGGAAGATGTGCTTAGGGCCATTGACAGTGGCAAATCTGAAGGCGGTTCTTCTGGCCGACACTGGGTTTTAGATCCCATAGATGGTACCAAAGGGTAAGCTTCTGAAGTTAGTACTTGAATTCTGGCAGTATTCCTTTGGTAGTTTCATTTTCTCTTATTTTAGTAGAAAAAACGTGTTTATGATGTGTAAAATGTAACTCGTTCATAGTCTTCTTATTACTCTGATTGTTCTGGCCGTCCCCTTTTCATTGGATACTCAATTACTAGGCATGTAAATTTTAAATTTAAGTGCAAAACTGTTATATTATATATCTATTTTCAAGACATGGTTTTGTAACATATGTGACTATCATTGGCACTGCTTATCCTTTGGTTTTCTGGTGTTGAAGTTGTTGAAAGCGAAATGAAATAGATAAGAGTGGGGCGATATTGACTGTATGTTCCCATGCATGTTTATGCAATAATCCTTTCTGCTAAGATTATCTGGTTTGTTACACATCATAAGCTGAGACTTGTTAACCTGTCATTTGCTTGATTGTCAAAATGAAGTCAATATAAGATGACAATATCTTTGTGGTTTCTCTGGTGGACCTATTTCTAACATGTCTTATAAAAGTACGATCTTTGAATAATTAAATAGTTTTTAGTTGCTTCAGTTTGTTCCTATATTTTCCAAAATGTCAACTTACAAATTTCATTGATTTTTTTTGCTTACAAACCAGGTTCTATTATAGAAGGTCTTATACTTGTTAAATTGTGCCGTAGGTTTCTTAGAGGAGACCAATATGCCATAGCACTAGCTTTGCTGGATGAAGGGAAAGTAGTATTGGGAGTCCTGGCTTGTCCAAATCTTCCTCTGACATCCTTTGGTGCTAACAAGCAGCATTCTTCAGAATCATCAAATGATAAAATCGGTTGTCTTTTCTTTGCTAAAGTTGGTGAAGGAACATATATGCAGTCGCTTGATGGTTCTTCACCAATAAAGGTCTGTGCTTGACGTCAATGATAAGTTTATTTCCCCAGATATTCATTTTAATTGAATCAGGCACTTGACATGGATACTTGTTATGTTCTGTGTGTCCCCATAGGTGCACATTAGCGCTATTGAAAACCCTGAAGAAGCATCGTTCTTCGAGTCTTTTGAAGCAGCACACTCCTTGCATGACTTGTCTAGTGCCATTGCTAAGGTGTTCCATACTCATCAATAAACTTCTATGATGTTTTCCACCCACCCCACCCCCCCGCGAATATTCTGATTAAAGTTATTGATAATTGACAGAATCCCCCCCGAATATTCTCATTAAAGTTATTGATAATTGACAGAAGCTCGGTGTCAAAGCACCACCGGTTAGGATTGACAGCCAGGCAAAATATGGGGCGCTTTCCAGAGGAGACGGAGCCATATACCTCCGTTTCCCTCACAAAGGATACCGTGAGAAGATATGGGATCATGCTGCAGGATCTATTGTCGTGACCGGTAAACAAACAATCGATCCTTTGTTTGAATAAAATCGTATCAGCGGTAACTGATGTGGGGTTGTGTATGAGTTTCTGAAGTGCAGTAGAACAATTATTCTGCTTAATTTTCTGCTTATCTGACATTTATACTTGATCAAATTCACAGAAGCCGGTGGTGTGGTCACGGATGCTGCAGGGAACCCATTGGATTTTTCGAAAGGGAAGTATCTTGATCTTGACACGGGCATTATTGTTACTAACCAGAAATTAATGCCATCACTATTGAAGGCTGTAAGAGAATCAATTCAAGAGAAAGTTTCATCCTTGTGATTCTTTTCAGAACCTTGTGATTCTAAAGCACTCAGTTTCAAACTCCCGGGTGACAACGAAATGTGCATTTTTTTCTTGGCCCGTTTTGGAACCATCGGAGAACTGAGGGGAAATAGGTGGGCGTTGTTTGAATGTAAGCCTAGTGCTGTCCAAACTCATAAAATTTGAATTCAATAATAATCGATGTAACAGAGGCTTACCTCAAAAAACAGAGGTTTTCCTCAAAAAACAGAGGTTTCTGTACTTTCACATTGACTCTTTTCCCTTCAATTTTGGAGATCTCTTTTTTTTTTTTTTTTGCATGGCCATTGAGAGGAGGGGGTAAAAATAGGAGACAACAGTTGGAAAGGTAGTGCCTTCTTGGCCCCTTCATTTACTAGAATTGGCGTGGATATTTTATTTAAATACAGATTTTGTTGTGTTATAATTTGATGGCTGGCTATACAACTGAGCCAATTTCTTCCTTTGAACTCCTCCACTACACCCACTTATCTTGGGGGTTTGAACTTTTCACTCAATGATAATACTTACAATTTGCAAGGAAATACAAATTGTACAACTAGACTGGAACATCTGATGGGTAATCCTGTGGATATCTTTTGATTGTTTCCCTCAGCAACTGCTCCTGCTCGCGAAGATTTGCCGGTGGAACGTCATACACATCTGTGAACAGGTTCATAACTGGGGGTTTCTCAACTTTCTCCGCCACTTGAATAGCATGCAACACCTACAACCAAAGAGCATGTCAATTAGAAACTTGAAATCTTGCTTTTCAGTTACCTCGTCTAAACTATAGATCTTTCTCCATTTGTCTCGTCTTTCATTAACCGTGGTTCGACTGGGGTTCATCTAGTCAGAAAACAACTTTAAGCACTGAAATGCCACAAGAGAGAGTTCTAAATCCCAAAGAAAATGGTTTCAACTAAGTCAGCAAGGATCTTCCACTAATTCTTAACTGAAAAACAGAATATTTCATTTGCACATGGCTTTTTAACATGAAAATCACTAGCTTCTTGCCTTGAGGGGCTATTTTGATGGTGACAATACAGATTTTCAAAACAAGGAAAAAGAAAAGGGATTAGAGCTCTATGAGATGATTGTCTCGGAAGTTACATTCCAAATACAGCTCGAGTTTTACCTGTTTCCTCACACTGTTTCTGAGCTCTGATTCGTGCTCACCATTCCACCAACCACTGCTTTCAATCCATTTTCTAAATCGAGTTAGAGGGTCTCGTGCTAATCTCCACCATTCGATCTCTTCGACAGGACGATACTTGGTTGAATCATCAGATGTGGAGTGGTGTCCCACTCGGTAGGTCAATGCCTTCAAAGTGCAAAGGGTTTGCAAAATGACAATTAAGGACTGAGTTTCAAGAATTTGCTCATTAGAAGGCCAAAAAAAAAAAAGCAAACAAATGTTCTGCCTTACCTCAATTAAGATTGGTCTGTGTTCGCTGATTGCCATGTCCCTTGCGGCATGAACTGCACTGTACATTGCAAGCGCATCATTACCATCCACGCGAATACTTCGGATACCATACCCCTGACCTCTTACAACGACACCATCAGCTTTAACAAAAAGAAAAGGTTAGTCAATGTACCATCTATGCATAGAGTCCGAACTCTATAGTTTGCGTGTTAACAGAAAAGAGAAGCATCACCATGTTGAAAGAAAAAAGAGAGCAACAGAACTAGTAGAGGGGTTAAAAGTACATCGAAACTGGTCTGAAGTAGGTGTACTGATAGCCCATCCATTGTTCCGGCAAATAAATATAACTGGTGCCTCTCTGACTGCCGCAAAGTTTAGAGCAGCATGAAAGTCACCCTACGGAACAACATGAGTTCAAAATGACCGTTAAGTGCTAACACAACATGAATGAGTTCAAGCATTTTGGGGGAACTTTCGACTTTTTTGTCCCCCTATCTGTAATCGCGCTAACACAGGCAAATCAGAAAATAGAAAATGGGCAGCTTCAGGTAAAGTATGTATGTATGTATGTCCATTCAAATCTTTCTCTAGAAAGGCCGGTGAAAAGGCCAAAAAAGTGGTTTCTTATGCTGATGGAAATAGTATGTCACCTCACTTGTCCCACCATCACCAAAGTAAGTGACCACGCACGCATTCTTGTTGTCCATCTTCAAAGAATAAGCGGCACCAACAGCATGAGGGATTTGTGTACTGCAAAGAAGATGGAAGTATGCGATGTAGTAAATTTGGTATACACAACTCAATTTAAAAGACTAATTCAAGATCTTACGCTATCGTTGATGATACGGTGAAGTAGTTATGCTTGTGAGATCCATAATGTATAGGCATCTGCCTGCCTTTACCAAAATCAGCTTTGTTACCGAAACACTGGTTTGCAAATTCTTGCAGAGTGAAACCGCGCCATAATAGTACTCCCTGTTCCCGGTACTGCTACATACAAAAGAAAGCTTTATACATGTATGATGTATTAACCTCAGTTTCTCACGTATGTAAATACTGAACTATTAAATTAATGCAAGAGGATGAAATCTGGTGTGCAAATTCTATTTGAGGAGAGATGGAAAGTTTATATGAGAATTTACGTGTTTGTAACCTGAGGAAAGATGAGATCGTCCATAGTTAGTGCTGCTGCAGATGCGACATTGAGGGCCTCTTCTCCGATCGAAGTCACGTAAAAGGAAATTCTCCCCTGCCTCTGTGCTTCGTAGAAGATGGTGTCCATGACTTGTAGCGTAACCATGTTGGTGTACAGTTTGAGAGCTATCTCTTGATCAACCTATTTAGATCAAATAGTTCATAAGTCATTGTTTGCTCGACTCATTCATGTTATCTCATCGTTGCATAGAAAGAAAATTCTGCTCCTTGGAAATTGGGTTCAATCCAGGGTAGATATACCTGTACATAGTTGCTGCCTGAGATTATCTGCCCATTGTCATCAAGGACCCTGTAGCAGTGTACCCTCTCCACAGGGGATTCCGCTATGAACCTCATTTCAGGGGAGAACTTAACCTTCCCTCCTGGAAAATCCAAGACCTGTAACACAACGGAAGCTTCAGAAAGCAAATAAACACAGACATTGCTTGCCTTGTTTCCATCATGTGTGTGATGGGTGTGAAGTGATACAATGTTTCATGATCTCCTTTTTTTTTTAAAAAAGAAAAAAATGAAAAAGAAAAGGAACAGCTAGAAGAATATGCAACTTAAACCATCTTCTATTCGG
This sequence comes from Morus notabilis, assembly GCF_000414095.1. Lineage (NCBI taxonomy): Eukaryota > Viridiplantae > Streptophyta > Magnoliopsida > Rosales > Moraceae > Morus > Morus notabilis. Next base: position 219,929 of record NW_010358448.1, on the reverse strand, counting down.
ACGAAATTTGCTGTTTTTCTTTCTTACTTTCATGAGGGGAAAAAAAAAAAAAACCATTCACCAGAATCAAAACAAAGCTACAAAATCAACTGTTAGCTAAAAGAAACACCATAGCCCGTTATGGTTTATAGGTTTGTATAGACTTGTGAGAGAAAATACTGTGAATTGTGGTTCAAACTGCAAACCAAACAAGTGCTATGTAAACAATAAACCTGATTTTCTTCTTAAATCCCAATTGTTTTATGCTTTGAGACTCACTATAGCCTCATTCATTGTTTGCTCAAAGTTGGTTCCACAAATAATTAGATACTCAAAGCTGCTAACCCAAGTAAAATTGGGTCTTCATAGAAACATCCTTTCCATCAAACTACGCTTTGTTATTAAGAAAATCAAGAGGATATAAATTACTTAAAACTTAAAAGAAACATAGTAACAGATTTTATAATCTCTAATACCATGGTGGCCCACCTCCTATAGACAATCAACAAGATTATGAAAGACCTCATCTCTAACAAAAAATTACGTTGCAACAAATTGACAGACAAGCAAACTATTTCCGCCACTTTGACTTGAAACCAAAAAAAAAATGAAAACTTTATTATTATTATTATTTTGATAAAAATGAAAACATTTTATTAAAATTCATTCTAGAACCAAAAAACACTCAATCACGGTAAGTCCATTGAATATGAGAATATGCAATTGGCCAACCAAACATGATTAAAATTATTATTATTATTATTTTTTTTTTTTTTTTTTGCCCACTAAAATACGCTTGCCAAACGTTTACAAGTGTTATCCATTTATACAAAAACATTCATATTTAGATATACTATATAATACATCAGATTCCCAGCAAAAAAAGAAAAAGAAAAAGAAAACGTTAACTATAAAATACTGATTAAATAACACTAAATTAGATTATTTACATATACTTTTCCGCTCAAATGACACAAAAACAGTATCAGAAAAGGGAATGAATACCTGATTACTATTGACATCGAAATCACGGGGAGAATCAGAGCGTAGTTTCTCTGCTTTGGTGGATTCAAAACGACGAGAAGAGAAATTGGGAAGTGGGTTTGTGAGATTTGGACCGAAAGAAGAGTATGAACAACAACTCTGATTGATCTTGATCATGCCCAGAAAACCCATTTTGAAAACATAATGGTTAACTGATTTTCTTGTCCAAAGAGCCATGCTGATTATGAAATGGCGATAGTTTCAAAGAGAAAAGAAAGTAGAAAATATATACAATCTACAGATATATGGTTTTAAATTGACAGTTTTATTGCTTGTGCAATGAATGAATGGAATATTGTTAATATGCTTTCATGCGTGAGAGAAGGCAGAGAGAATAATAGATATCCGAAAATATTGTATTGAATTGTATTTATCCTGTATCTATAAATGGGTGTTTTTTTTATTATTTTTTAATATTTTGTTTTTAATGAATGGATTTTTTTATTTTTTAATATTTTTTAATTTTTTAATATTTTGTACTTTTTTAATATTTAATAGTATGAGGTTAGAGCGCCAAATCAGAGTACAGAGGAGAAAGTGGTCCTCTTTGGAAAGCCGTCTTCGTCTTCTTCTTCTTTTTTTATTATTATTTTTCTATTTTGGTGACTTGTTTTGAAAGTCTTACGTGTAAACATGTTCGTCTCCATCCTTTTTTTTTTTAATTCGTCTCCATCTTTTTCTTTTTTTATGTAAACGTATGAAGTTGTAATTAAAATTTTAATAACGTAAAATAAAAATAATAATATAAAAAAGTAATTGAATAATTCAAAAATTGTATATAATAAGTAGTTTAAGTGAAAAGTTTATATGATTAAATTGACTAAATTACATTTTAAATTATAAGATAACAAAATAATAAAAAATAAGTGCATGAAAGGAGATTATTCTGATAAGAAAGTTTAGATTTTGTAACGCCTCGAGAAATTAAATAAGATTAATTAAGATTTATTAGTGTACCTAATCTGGTTTAATTAAATAATTATGTTTAATAAATATTTTTGACGTGTAAATTTAAATATTTCTAAAGAATTTAAATATTTTCAGTAATTATATTTTCACCCCAGAGTGTGTGTAGACACATAATCTGGACTGTCTTTTAAATTTTGTGACACCTATCCTTTCCTTTTTCTTTTTTCTTTTTTTTTTCTTTTTCCTTCCCGTGCACCCTCACTCTCTCTCTCTCTCTTCTATGTCGTTTTTCTCCCTCTCACTCTCGTTCTCTCTCTCTCTCTCTCTCTCTCTCTCTCTCTTAAATCAACCGAATTTCGAACCAAAGAAGAATTTCAAAGAGTTTTCAACGTCAAGAGAAGAATTTGAGGTAAGATTTCTGAAAAACTTCTCTTGAATCTTGGATTTTTCAGATTTGAAAACTTATTTTGGTTCGAAATGGACTTTTATGGATTTTGAGTAAAATCATGGTAGAAATTGGGGATATTTGGTTCTATGGACTTGATTTAGTTACTAGAACTTGGATTTGGTTGTTTTCCCTTGAAATATTTCGAATTAGAACTCAAAATTGAAGGTTTTCAGACTGATTCGGCGAGTTTCCTCGCCTTGCTGTTCTCCACCGGTCGACCTATGCAGTCGACCGGATTGCACTCCACCGGTCAACCTATGCGGTTGACCGGATTGCACACCATCGATCGACCGGTGGTGTTGCACATCTCTGTCACCGGTCGACCAGTATACACGGGGTCGACCATGTTTTGTTGAAAAATCCTGTTTTGACCTCAATTTTTAAAAAGAACCCAAATTAGCTTCATTTGGGGATCTATAGTAGATGGATTAACATCTTTAATCCATGTTTTGAGATTAAAACCCTTAGAATGATGATTTGAAACATGAAATGGTTTATGAAATTTGAAAATGAATTATGGCACACTAATAGGAAATCAAAAGATATAATTGAGATTGAATTGCTTTAGGAATGAGAATTGAATCTTAAAGCGTTGTTTTGTATCAATGCTAGCTAAGAACTTAGATTGAGGGACTTTGAGGAAGCGGAAGCCGGAACAGTGCAACGCTGGCCACAGGTTTAGTACATACGAGATAGGATTCCTTATCCCTTTCTTTGTTAGCCTGATTTTAAAAGAGTTTTGGCCTTGCAAATGTTTTAAAGAAAGGACATGTTTGCGAAAGAAAAGCATTTTAAAACAATAGCTTGATTTTAACTATTGGAATTATAATGAACTACTTCAGAAGGTGAATGATTTCTTAAGATAACAGATCTTGCGAATCGGTAAACCGGCTGATGGCCTAGATAGGATATGTAGAGTGTATCCTTGGGGGCAAAACCTGAAACCCGGATCGGGCCACTACGGCGGTGTAAAGGCTTGTGCTTGTGGTTGTGTAAGTAATTTATCAGAGGATAAATTACTTGCTGATGCTTGTAATATAGAATTTTCAGTTTATATTCCTTTCAAAAAAAGGATGTGAGATTCCAGCTATTGTGTTAGAACTGAATGTCTATATTTATTTATTTATTTATCTATTATTTTTTCATTCATTTATTTACTTGTTTACAAAGCTCATTTAAAAATACATCCCACTAGGCCTTTCGCTCACGTTTTTCTTTGTTTTATAAATATTAAACCCCTCCCAGGAGACGGAGGAGTAGTGCTGAGTAGTTGAGTTAGTTGCTACCATCCGATTAAAAGAGGATTGTGTTCATCCTCCTTGTGTACAAATGTAAGAATTACAAATTCTGTAAACTCTGAGCTTTGAATTTCTAGACTGTGGTTGATGTCTGTAATGTTTTTTACATGTTCATGTATGTACAATACTGCATATCCTGTGGGTGAAGCCCTGAACGATGCAAGAGGCTCAAGTTTTAACCTTTTGTAATCAGAAAGTGCGGGCGACCCTATAATTTTCTTGTAATTTATTTTCAGCTAAATGTGGGGCTCGTTTGAAAATTTCTTTAATATTTTACTTTTGATTTTGATCATTATGATTATAAATATTTAATTACTTTCCTAATCTTGTTTAACTTTTAAACGAGCCTCCACATCACTAACCCCAACTTCGAGGCATGACAGATTTGAGGCTTAAAAAATTTAAGAGAGAAGAGAGTAAAAGATGAACAAAAAAGAAAAATTAAGAGAATATTAGTGCAAGTGTAGATAAATAATGCCAAAAAAAGAAAAAAAATAAAAACAGAAAGAAAGAAAAGTAAAATCCCGTTTGTAAGATATATTCGTAGACAAATGGAGTTAAAAAAATGAAAGAAGAAAGTTAAAATAGAAAAAAGCAAAATAAAAGCAAAACAATGAAGTTAGAAAAAAATGAAAAAGATTAAAAAAATGAGAGGGGCAAAGTGAAAGTAAGAAAAAAAAAGAAAAAAAGAGGGGCAAAGAACCAAACGTTGCGTATAGGACGATGAAGGGTGAATAGTATGCCTTGAGGGTTATTTCTATGTATTAATTGTAATTTTTTTATTACTTTATCATTTTGAAACCTTTACATATCATTATTGCATTAGATTCATTCTGAAAATAGATGATTTTTTAATTAAGGAGTCAAAACTGTATATTTCATTAATCAAGTAAAATTTTGATTAGTTTTTCGTTCAAAGAAACCCAAAAGCATAGAGACAGATAATCACACACACGAATAACTCGATGCCTATGGAAGAAATAAATAGCAAAACGACAAAATAACTCGATACAAATATAACTGTAATCAAAGTCATAATTGATCATAATTAAAGAGATTATTCCAGTGAGGAATAGTGAGATTAGCGGTTTAAGAAATTTATGAGAGAGCGATAAAGTTCAAATGTAGAGAAAATGAAAGAGAAAGATAAAAGGTCGGAGAGCATTGGGTAAGAGACACAGTAAATAGACAATGAAGTCAAAATTGAATAAAAGAATAAAAATAAAACACTAAATAAAAAAAGAAAAAAAGGTAAAAGATCATTTGTAAAATATAATGACAGACGAATAGAGTTAAAATGATTAAAAAAAGTAGAACACAAAAACGATGTAGTTAAAAAGAAATAAAAATTTAAACAATTTTAACGGTAGCAAACTATAGTAGACAAATGGAGTAAAAAAAAGAAAAAATAAATAATACAAAAGAAAGAAGGAAAAAAGAAGGGTGAAAAAAAAGCAACATAAAAGAAAAGAAAGAAAGCAAAAAAGATTCATAAAAAGGGAGATTTCTGGTATACCTAGCGTATTGGTAGGTTAAATTTTTTTAACCGTTAGTTCTGCGTACTTTTTAATTGTTATGTGATTTTATACAGATTCGACGGATAAAAAATTTAACTTACCAGTATATTAACGTACTATAGGTCCTTAAAAAAATTGTGCGTTTTGGACATTTTCTACTCTTTTATATATAGTAGATTTAAGTTAAAGATTCAAAATTAGAATTTATAATTTGAAATTATAATTTATATAATCCAAATATTCTAGTTATTCAAAATTCCACAAAAATAAATAGTTTTAGTTAATTTGAAGATTATGTAGTCAAGTAACGACTACATAAGTCGGGTCGTTACAAATATAATAAAATTATTATGTTCTTTTATTATTTTCATCTATTTTTAATCCAAATGAATCAATTTTCTAATTAAGTTAATTTAAGTTTCAAGGTCTACAATCCACAAATTATGAACTTACATAATAATGTTATTGACTTTTGATTTTTTTTTTTTTTTGCAACTGAAGTTTAAAATATGAGATACTTAAAAATTAACCTTTGGGGTATAATTAAAATGTTTTCAAAAATTTTCTATAACTATTATAAATTGAAAATTTTCAGTGAGGACAAACTAAAGGAAAAAAATGTAAAAAGAAAAATTATTGGGGCAAAATTAAAGGAACCTTTTTTAGCAACGGCCTCACTCAGCCTAAGGTGGCTCCACCAAGTCATTATCAAATAGGAGACGACTAGACATAACAAAACTTGGGAGATTAAGATTAATTAAGATGTATCAAGGAGAGTTAATAATTATTTAGTGGTGAAAAAGACTATGGACGTGAACAAAGCTGAATTATGTAATAATGACGAAGTTAGTGGGACAAACAACAATGATATTAGAGTTTGTCATTTCAACTAGTGATTGATACATACACCCACGAATAAAACTAAAAAATGTACAAATTCATTTGGAAGCATTATATTAGTGGCTCGCTTTTGATTTTGATATGGATGTCTCAAGGATTTAAGGATGCGTTTGGCATTTAGGATTTGTTATATTGGACTTCTTTGGGAGAGGATTAGTGATTAGGATTGAATTAATTTAATATTTGAACTTTACTGAATAGTAATGTGAAATCCAGCTAAAAATTGGGTAAATAATTAGTTGTTTATTTTTCCATATGCCTAAATCACGTTCACATAGTAATAAGTTTCTCCCAAATGTTATTAGTTCCTTTCCATTATTCTTTTCCTACCGTTGATAATATATTGTAGGATTTGATTTCAAGTTTTACCTTCAAAGTCAAAAGTCCTAATCTACTTAATTGTGGATTTGTGGGGATGAATCTATTGAGTTTTGTCGTTGTTGTTGTTAATGTTATTTTAACATTTTATTAATAAAAAATAATGAGAAACTATAGTTGAGTGTCAGAGTGTGGTTTATTAGTGTAAAATGGGTGTCCTATTACTCTTGAGAATTCCAAATCTTAGCCCCACGTTATTAATTTAAAGGATAAATTTTATAAATTCTTTGTGAACTTTATCACTTGTGTTAATATGCTTCCTAAACTTTAAAATGTGTATGTTGTGCTCCCTGAATTTTGTCACTTATGTCAACATACTCATTGATGTTAACACCGTTAAGTTTTTTTTAATGAAAATACTTATAAACACCCTCTGAACTTTGTCACTTGTATCAATATGCCTCCTGAACTTTAAAATGTATCTATTTTGCCCCCCGAATTATGATATGTCTCCAACTTTTTTCCTTTCATCTTGATTCTATCAGTTTTTTGATCAACAATGTTGATATAACCATTAAATTACTAATTATATATGATATTTGACTATTAAAGTTTGTTAAGTTAATGAGTTGCTTAAAATTTGTGTTAATTCTTTAAAAAAAAAAGTACAATAATATAAATGACATGGACGCATTTAGATTTAGAAATGATATATGTGTATAAAGCATAGACATGTTTTATATCGAGCACTTCTATCTAGGTAAAATATTAAGAAAAAAACTAATAAAATTCATTACATTATACATATTTGTTCCTTATTTTTTTTTCCTTCTTTATTGCCTCTAATCAACTAATGTTTTGAACACTACTACAATTTGGCTAATTTCTGACGAAATTATTTGTGACGACATGTGTCGTGGCAAATATTTACTTATTTGCGACGACATAACGTCGCAAATACATTTCGTATAACATGAGAATATTGTCGTCGCTAAAAATTCACACGTTGTCGTAAATATGTAGTTGGTGGTAAATGTTGTGTGGTGCCAACGTTTGGTGCCAAAATAACATTATTTGCAACGACAAGTCGTCTCAAGTAATTCACTATTTGCGACGACATAAATCGTCGTAAAAAATAATTCATTTATTTATTGTCCCCCGAGTAAAAAGGGGTCATTTTGGCGGTTCTCAAAATTTATTTGAGACGACATTAATATGTATCGTCGCAAATACTAATTTTGTATTCCGTCACTAAAATAAACGGCGGGGAAATTGGGCGGTTCCCCAAAAATTATATACGACGACATTAATATCAAATAATAATTCAAGAACATTCGTTATAAATATTAAATAATTAAGTTATATTTACAACGACATGTGTCATCGCAAATAGTGTAATAAGTTATATTTGGGATGACATATCGTCGTAAATAGTCTTTTTTGTCGTGGCAAAAAACTATGTCTATATACTGACGACCAGAGACTCCTCCTCCCTTTTTTCCGATCTCTCTCTCTCTCTCTCTCTCTCTCTCTCTTTTTCTCGACCTCTCCCCGGTTTTCCAACCCCAAACCCCCAAAATCTCCATCTATTCTCTTCTAAATCCTCACCGAATCAACATTATCATAAGTTTTAATTTTTTTTCATCAAAAGAAGTTTAAAAAACACAAACTCCCTGCCCTCACCGTCAAAATCTGCCGCCGCCGCCTTTTGCCCCCCTTAATCTTGCCGTTTTCAGCCCTCGTTTTAGTGAATTTAAACTTTGTAAGTTATTGCATATTTATGGTATTTTTTAGTTTAAAATGTTTAAGTTTTTTGTTGTTTGAATTTTGTATTATGGATTTTACATTTTGAATTTTGTATTATGGATTTTAGATTTTGAATTTTGATTTATAGATTTTAGAATTAGTATATAATTTGAAGTTTGGATTATAGATATTGAATTTTTTATTATGAATTTTGAGATTGTTGAAATTTGGTATAAGTGTGTGTGAATCTCTTAGTGTGTTATTTTATAAAATCTACTTATAATTTGATTTAGGTTAAAATTAAAAGTTTTGATGATTGTTCTGGGTGGCACATCTTACAATTATGGTGTGCCGAAATCTTTTAAATGTTATTTTTTTACAGGTTTGAATTTTTGGATAATAAGAAAAATATGTGGTTATGCTGCCGAAATTTTATTAAAACCTATTAATTTTAAGAATTTCATTAATAAGATTTAATTATATTAATAGAAAGTAATTTAAAAATTAATTATAAACATTATGAGTGCAATTATTCATAAAAATTGATAAAACTTATAAAGTTAAAACATGAACTATAAAACTTTCTTTATGAGCGTGACTATATAGTCACAAAAAAACATGAACTATGATTGAATGTGTTGGAAGATATTGTTGAAGTACTATACATAAACAACAATTCAAAAACTTGAGGAGAAAAGAGCAATGAGGACCTTGCTGTGATCGTTTTATGTCCCCTGCTTTTCAGGTTTAATTTCATTATGTCTTCTTATTTTTTATTAATTGGTTTATTTAATTATTAAGTATGTTACTAATTCATCTATGATCATTACTAGAAAAAATCTACTACAAATTAACAAAACCGTGACAGTCAAAAGTGGTATAGCTTCCATGGTAGAAAGTCATACTCCCAGCATCATTTCGATAAGGTAATACTAATTTGCATACTTGTTAAGTTTTTGTCACTTTAGCTTAATAATTATTCTAACACGTTCAACTTGATTAGGCAAATCCTGAGACCTAGGAGCTAAGATCATTAATTGACAATTGGGGTCGCATGCACCATCATGGGCAGAATTTTGTCAATCCGGATGCGGAACAGGCATTTGTAAGTAAATTTCAAAATTTATTTCTTTTTTCATATTTAACATAACATATTATACTATTTTTATTCATTTTTATTTCATTTACCTTTGCAAGCTCAGATGAAGGGAGAAAGAACCACGCAAATGACACAGTCTGCTGGCGAAGGCTCATCCACGGCGGTCAATTACACAACACTTACAACTAGAAAACTCGAGAAATGGAGGCGACTAAACAAGAACGAGAGGGATCCGCCAAAGAAGATGCATGGAGGCAAGAAATCTAGGGTTAGTATGATCAATTAACAAATTAAGACAACTTTGTAAGTCTATTTTTGAAATAGAAAAATCTAAAGGATCCGATTCGACACCTTTGCCTTTACCAACACCAAAGGGCCAGAGTCATTTGATTAACTTTACATTTTTCATGAAACAACACTTTATACAGTAGCTGTCCCCTAAAAACAGGTGAAAATTCTGTAATGGGTAAAACAACACTCCTAGTTCTCTTTGAAAAAGAAAGAAGTCTAATAATATTAGAGGTGAAAAATATATGGACCCTTTGAGAGTGAAGTCAAAGAGCATATTTAACCTTTTTACAAAGTAGTATTGTGCTTTAATATTTATGTCTCTCCAAAAGATGCCAAAAACGTGTACAACCCTCTTTAGTTCACACATGATCTGTTTGCTTCAATTTTGTGTGACAAAAGTTTTTGATACAATGCGAGAGGAAATGATGATAAAACGGCCATTATACACAGACGGCATAGATATATGTAGCCATTTCTTTGCACGACAGAGAAAGAAAACTGTAATGTTGAAAGTAAAAGAAGAAAGAGAAGTAATAGTGGTACTAATTGTTTAGAGAAAGTCTCTTTAGCACAAAAGAGAGAAAAATAAATAAAATAATTTGGGAAAGCCATTAATGAAGGCTGTTGGACGCTTTACACTAGTGGTAACTTGCAGGCTAGGTTAATGCTCTTATCCTACTTTTTTGTTACACCTGTTTTACCTAATTGACATATACCTTTCCAATTCAGACGTTTTTGTTTCGCATTTTATTTGCCAGTTTAAAAGGGGGACAGTTTTATGGCATGGTTTAATTATGTACACAAAGAACTTTTTTACCTAAAAAAAAAGTTTCGAAAAGAAGCGACCAATGTTAGCATACTCTCTTGAGTGTTATCAAAAAAACTGTCTCAGAATCTGACGCAAATGTTAATTAACGACCATTATAAACGGCGGGTTTTATACCCCTTAATGAGGAGTGCATCACCTCAACTCTATTGAGTGTGTTAGCATTCAAAATACGCGGGGACGTTATTCCAAACACGTAAAATCGAGTATTTAAATGACAAGAACAAGCCTTCACATTTAAGACCCTAATAGAGGACAACCAAACACTCAAATCTTGTCCAACGACGATAGTCTTTTACCTAGGACACCATACTCAGATGGTAGCTACGCAATACTATATACTCTACTAATTGTTTTAAGAATTTTCTCAACCATCAAATGTTTACAAAATTTGCACACTGCACTTAACTTCAAAATGGCTGTAATCTTTCGAAAACAAAATAATTAAATAAATAAAATAACTGTAATGTGGTCTCAAGTTCAAAAAATATATATAGTAACGGAAGTACTCCCAAGTTTTCAAATTTATAAAATGTTAGATTTAATTATTACAGAATTTTAACTCAGGTCAAGCCAGCTCCTTATGGTTTAATTTTTATTCTCCATCTAGTACATGTCTATATAGGCAGTTCAGTCATCAAATTTTTAATTTGGTTAAAGTCAGAAATATGAAATTATTTTCTAAACTTGATCACCCAAACTTTTGCTAGAAATAAATTATTTCTTCAATGAAGATACAGGAACAATAAAGCACACATTTATGTATGCACATTAAGTACATAATAGAAAAAAACACTCAAAAACTCACACACATGTAATATAGACATGTATATATACATATATATAATGTATACACATATTCTGTAACTGCATATTTTTATATATGCTAGTTTACACACGAAAGATGAGAAAAAGACTCATACATGAAGGTGTATACGACAATAACAAGGCCACACACTCATAAGGTGCGTACATATATATCTTATTTGAGCGCATTTACAACAGTATATAAGTGGGAAATATTTGTGGATACGTAAGATCACGTATATACATAATAGAGATATAACGTCCATTGTTATATATATAAATATATAAATATATATATATATATATATATATTCAAGTTAACGTTGCAGACTAATTTCCTCAAGATCATCATCTAGTAAAGAGAAAAACACTTCATCAAGGCAGGACAGCTCGGTTCCATCGTCATCGTCATGGCAGAAAGTTTGTCGAGAATTATCAGTAATATCCTTTCTTTCATGAACTCGACATAAAACCCATATGCAGTCCTGTATATATATACCAAATATATATGTATATAATAATTATCAAGCCATAAATTTTTATGGTTAAGGATTCTTTTGAATAAAAATAAACACACAAACAATAAAATTTAAAAGAGATAATTAATTTATATATATAATTATTGAACTTAATATAATATAAGTCAACAGATATGGAAACACTCATGAAAGCAGTGTAATTCATGTTCAATTAAGGGATGATGTGTGTGTGTGTGTGTGTGTGTATATGTGTATATATATATACATATTCATTATCTCAACCTCTCATCGGAGTCCTAGTTATAATTCCAACTCTCTGAACATTCCAAAGGTCAGAATATAGCCATAAACAAGATATTACGGAGCAAGTTCAATCAGGTAACATTTCAATCATGCCAACTTTTGTCGAGAATTATCAAATAGTTTAATTATATAGATATAGTTGCCACAAACAAGATTAATGAGAAACAATTAATTACCATTACCATTAGTTTTTGTTTCCTTTGTCTTTTGTTGTAAGCAGCTGGGGCGGCGGCGGCGGCGGCAGTAGTAGTAGTGAAGGAGTTGTGGCAGAGATTGAACTCTTCCATAACCCAATTGGTTTCAGATTCACCATTAATGTAGAAAACAAGGTATTTCTTCACTCCCACTTTGTTACCGGAGCTAGTGAATATAGGCTCATCTATATCTAATTCTTTCCAAAACCCATTTGCGGTTACTCTATCTTGTTTGACTTTGCTAAAGAAGTAGTGCACATTTCCGCTGGACAGTGCCATGCCTGATCATGATCATATGCACCCAAATTTGGTTAATTTGTATAAACTTAGCCTAGGTAGTAGTTGTTTGTATAACAAATAAAAATTTCTATTCGTAAGATACATAAAAATAAGATTAAATTACATATTCTATCTCATTAAGTACCTGACTAATTATTAAAAGTATCACTTTTAAAAAACTCTACCTCTTTACTAGTTCTAGTCTAAAAGGTAGAAATATATGGGTTAATGTTAAGGGGTAGAAATAAAAGCGGGCTCCATTTCAAAGGGTATTTTTAAAAATTTCCCTAAAAATAATATAATGAAATAACTATAAATATTTCTAGTGAAAAAATTTCATGTCAATCAAACGCGCTGACGGAAGTGGCAATACAAATGATTTATATCTGTTTGTGTAGTAGTTTTAGATGTTCATTTAGTTTGTAAAGAAAATAATTATTAATTTCGCAAATTCGGATGTAATTCTAATAATTCACCAGTAACGGGGTATATTTTTCTACTGCAAAAGTGCCCCATAATTAATTAACAAAGACATAAAAAATCATAATAAAACAAAAGAAGATCACATACCATTGAGTTCCCAAGAAACAAAAACAAAAAAGTAAGGAAAAAAGTCCTTAATGGAAATATTTCTAAACCATTAGATTTTCGATTTATTGTATGTAAATAAAAAAGTTGATATACATACTCCGATTTAGATATAACTCTAATTTGGTTTGATATTATGAAACACGCAGTACAAGTAACAGAGCATATATTCTCTACTACAATTTTTATTTTTTTTAAGGAAAAACAAAAAAACAAAAGTGATATGAACAAAAGGAAATATATATTCACATAGAAAAAAAAAAAAAGCAAAAGTGATGAACAAAAGGAAATATATATTCACATAGAAAAAAAAAAAAAAGCAAAAGTGATGAACAAAAGGAAATATATATTCACATAGAAAAAAAAAAAAAAGCAAAAGTGATGAACAAAAGGAAATATATATTCACATACCATTGAGTTCCCAAGGATCATGAAGACAAATGTCAATATCAGGAATTATATTGGGGTGGCATGGCAAGAGAAACACTTTATGATATAGAAAGTGAAGGACTAGTTCTTCATCTGTTGGGCAGAATCTAAATCCAGGAGGTAGATTTTCATGACTTCCGATATCATCTCCCATAATTTTACTTCTCAACAATAAGCAAGAGAGATATTTCCTTAATATTATATTTTTCTTTCTTCAGTTTTGGCACTAATTTGGCTTGGGTTATTCATCTATATATATAGTGTTATATGGAGAGAGAAAGAGAGGAGAGAGAAAGAGAGACTGGTTGAGTGTTATGATTCAAGTGTTCAATTGAGTAGGAAGAGTGAAGAAAGGCAATATGAGGTGTACACAAAACAATGATACATACTCTAGTAAAGGATAAGTCGACATTTAGTATCACTTTGTGGAAAACAAAGTGCTTGTCGCATATGATATGTATGTATGAATATTGAAAGTAGGAAAACTTTTCAGTCGTTATATCATTTATAGTGTTAAGAAACTGAATTCTGAATCATTGCGCCCCAAAAATTAAGTTTCAACTCTTACCATTATTGGAGGAAAGAAAAAATAATTATATGTATGTATATATATATATATGTATATATTGATATCATTTTCGTGCGTGGCCTACCAAGAAAACATTGGAATATGTATACGTTCATATGCTGTAGTGTAGTTGTTAGAAAAATTGAAAAAAAAAAGGAAGAAAAAAAAAAAGAGGATGATTGTACTTTATATCATATTTGACAACAATTAGCCCATTTGTCTTTTGTCTTTTGTCTTTTTATATACCGACATGCATACATACATAAAGACAACATGACATATATATCACGCGTATATATCCTTAATTACTTAGGGGTTGTTTGATTGGGAGATTTGTTCCTCGATTCGAATCATAGTTCATAGTTCGCTACAGTATTTTCTCTCACAAAAAATACACGTAAATCAAAAATAATTTTAATCTTATGATTCTAATTAATGAACCAAACGTCTCCTTAGCTATTCGCTAACCCTGCTATTAACTTGATATGACAGGAAATTACCCTGCAACTTTTAAAGCTGACCATGATTCTGCTAATTAAAATGCATCGGCCGAAAGATATAAATATAGATAAATGGAGTACAAAAAATAAGTAATCGTAATAATGCTGAAAAATAAAACTTCCGAGGAAATTACCCTGCAACTTTTAAAGCTGACCATGATTCTGCTAATTAAAATGCATCGGCCGAAAGATATAAATATAGATAAATGGAGTACAAAAAATAAGTAATCGTAATAATGCTGAAAAATAAAACTTCCGAGGTTGCGTATTAGAGATGCATGTCTCTCTCTCTCTACATATATATATATATAT
>NW_010358448.1:192642-203178 GCF_000414095.1 Morus notabilis | reverse complement strand
ATATATATATATATATATACTATTTGTGTTGATACGTGTATATATCTTTGTATAGGAATTGAAGGGGCATGGAAAAATATGAAGGATCGATCACTAGTCATTTTTCTGCCATCCAATCCGACCTTTGTATTGTGTTATGGACTTTAACTAAACATTAAGAAAGAAAACAGATTCGATGAAATATCCTATCCAATTACGTAAACAATCAAAACAATAATACTCTCATCACTTTCATGGGCTTATAGAGAATCTCTTTTATCTCATTATAAGCCATCATTACAAGTTACTAAAGGTGGAACTATAAATCTCGCTTTTCATCTAGTTGGGGTGTCACTTTTTTTGCCTCATGCCTAGTTCATGACAAGTTTTCTCCATTCCTTAGCCCCCCCAAGTGTTTCCCTTACTCATCAAGTCATCTTCACTTGATGCTTATCCCAACAAATTCAATAGTGAAACTCCAATATCATCACTAGCTAGCGTCTTCCTTCTTTCACATTATACACAACATATGTGGAAAAACGACCTCTTAATTTTAAAGTATTTTTTTAATAAACGTCCCCAATTTTATCAAATTATATAATTAAAAAAAACCAATATTTTAATAGCATTGATATCAATTAGTGTTTAACCAGTGTCAACCAATGATTTAAGGGCTGTTAGTTCATGAATTGGTGATTGATTGATCAATGCATCAATCAATTCAACAGCCACGATTATTTTTCTAAAATTAAAAAAAAATAATCTTTTACTTATTAAAATTGTTGGCCAAAATTAACAGACCATAGTACCGTTTGATTTAAATCGCCTATGATAGTAATAAATTACCAGTTAAGTCAATCAGTGATTAATTGTTCAGTACATCAATCGTTTCAATAATTACTGATCATTTTCTCTAAAAAGAAAAACCTCTGTTATTTACAAAAAGAGTTGGTCAAAACCGGCCAAAATTCACCTGCACCGTCTGATTTAAATCGTATGTGAGGCCCTCATTGGAAACACTGTAGAATGATCTTCTTATTCTAGTTTCATGAATGTGAAAGCAACTTTCTTTTAACTCAGCACATATATAATGGCATATTTTCAACGTCTTTTTCGTCGTGTCGAGTTCTCAGACAAAAGATAGTTCTTTTTCTGAGTCTTATTTGTCGCCACTTAGTTCTTCAGAAGCATTTCTTACCAACCAAAGTTTGTCTGTTTGTCTGCTTATTGCTTTCTTATCTTAATTCGTCATCCATGTATTATTATCTATCTCCTTTTGCCTTGTTCAAGGCTTAACCACTAATATTAATTAATTACCAGCTTTTTTAATTATTTATTTTCTTAACACACACACACACACACACACACACACACATATATATATATATATATTGCTCACTGTAAGTAGACTAGACATAACAAGGTCCCCCACAATGTTATAAAGAAACAGAGAGATGAGATGTTCAAAGATCAGGTTATGTCCAGAAGACAAGAAATACGTGTAAAGTTGTAAGACTACTTATTCCAAATTAGTGGATTAAGATAGATATAACTAGGAGGTGAATTATCTATATATTAGATCTAATTACATATTCTTCATTTTATTTATAGATGAGAGAGAAGCCTAAAACGTGTATCATTTTTTTTTTAATTTAAGATAGGGGACTCAAAGTCTATATTTTAACTTTAACAGTGAAATTACTGATAGGATAATGCTAATCGTATCTCCTTATATACATAAATTGTGGTAAATAACACTTTTTAAAAATGAAATAAGTAAATAGTAATATTTTTAAATATTTAAAGTAAATAGCATTAAATAATAAATTTATTAGGTAAATTTACTATTTACTCTAAATATTTTAAAATCTGCTATTCAAATCAATTATTTATTGGTAAACGTGTATTTAACAAAAGGTAGTCAATAGTGCACACAAATTATAGGGTTTAAATATTTTTCTTATAGGGTTTGAATTCAATAAATCACTTGAATACGTATAAGACATGCTCAGGGCAAAAAAAAGAGCACATATTATTCTTCCATGATCATGAGCTTGCTATTATAGGCTAACATATACATCATCTAGACGTCAGTCTTATTTTTTTTTTTTTGTTGCTGAAAATAAATAAAAAATATATAGATGTATATAGAGTTTGGATGAAAATTACTAATGTGACAACATTAACTTTAACCGCACAGCAAACATGATTTTTACATTTGCAACGTAGTTAAGAAGGCTTTTCTCAAACTGTCTATTTGATGAAGAAAAATTTCTAAAGAGTTATTTCATGCATGTGGTACTGAATATTAATTTTATTATCGTTAACAATAATAAGACTAGTAAAGTTACTTAAGGCCTCATTCATTTTACCAATTTGACTTTTTAATTTTAATTAGTTCTTATAAAAAGTCACATTTAACTTTTTCTGTTACAATAAAAATTCTTACATAAAATCACACATCAACTCAAATTAAATATTTGAATAAACAAACTGAATAAGCCTTTAATTTTTATCTAATTAATTTATTTACCAGTTCTTGATATGACAAGTACTTTATGTTCAAACCTTAAAAAATTGAAAAGCTTTAAAGTATTCTCTCAAAAAAGGAAAAGAAAGAAAAGAAAAGCTTGAAAGTAAGTTAATAAAGAAAACATAGTACAAAATTTGTCTAGCAACACACAAAATATTTGCTGATTTAACAGTATTATTGAAAAACCAAAAAAAAAAAATCGTCAAATAATCTTTAATGTTGTAGTTCTTATTGTCCAAACAAAAAATTTATTCTTTTACCTCTTATTTGCTTTCTCATAAACCAGCTAGATTATATGAATTTATTTTCTTTCCGCTGATAAACTTTTTCCCAACTTTATTGAGCTATATATACCTTTTTGACAATAAATCATCTAAAAAAACTGAATATTTTGAAACCAATTATGTTAATTAATATATATGATCTGATTAAGATTTAAGATTGTTGTACGAGGGCGCAACATGTGGAAGGACTACTCAGTAGTGAATTCGCTAGAAAAAGAAAACCCTCTTTTTTTTTCCCCCTTTACCTGAATTATTATGTGATTTTGGTCTACATAAAGCGTTACAACATTTACCCAAATTAATCATCAATCAGAGAAAAAAAAAAAAAAAAAAAAAAAAGGAACCCTCTAGAGATCTCATCATACAGATTTCAGCTCCTTTATAGTACACAAAATATATTTTCAATTAAGCCCTTTATTGCATTCCTATGTTGACCCGTAGAAAAAAGGGAGTGGAAAAAAAAAAGTGCTCTGTCTGCCAATAATTTGATTGCCTTTATAAATAAGTCCAAAGTACTTTTTATTTGTCCTAGCTAGATCACACAATGCACTTTTAACGAACCAATAATTATAGGTAAGTTCCATCAGTTTCATCTCATATTTTATTACGTTCCAAGCTTTTTTTTTTCAAAATTTATGAAAAGAGAGTAAAAAAAATACCTTATTCGTACGACACCATTGCCATTAGAATGAAATAATAAACCCGAAAATGAAAAGAAAATTTTTTTTTCCTTAAATGCTGAAAAAATTAGTGAGGCGGGTCACCAGTTGTAACTACACTTGTGTGTTGACCAAAGGGGCCCCAACACTTGAAACTATCGTGTTGAGTCATAACTATGTGTTGATAAAACGTGTCACCTCAACCTTACTGAGCGAATAAATATTGAATCAAAACTTTTCACATCTTTGACAACCCTTGTTACTTTCACAACTAGTAAAAAAAATTTTGCTTTCTTATAAATAAAATACAATTAATGAATATGTCACATTAAAAGGAGGGCTTTGTAAAAATAACTCAATAGAAAAATTTTATTAGTAAAATAACTTTTTAAAAATTTATATTTGTAAAATGACCACTTTTTACAAAGAATGATTAGGTGGTCATTCTTCATAAAAAATGAAGAAGGTCATTTTGCTAATTTCACTTTGTTGGATAGTCATTCTAGCATATTCCCCCATTATCAAAGATGCAAATATTTTGAGCTTTATAGCACCTAGCAAGTACTTAAAAGTTGCACACATGCTAAACTATACAGTACAAAATTTTTTAAGCATTTACAAATATCTATAAGATGTGGTCAATTATGCAAAAACTATACTTACAGAAGTCAGAAACAGGTAAGCAACATATTGCATCTTCACAAGGTATGCAAGTGTTTTACTTTCTCAATAGCTCTCTTAACCTTGGTCAATGGTTCTTCATACAATATAGCAGGGTTGTCAAACTCCAATGCCAAGCTTGGCTCTCCGAGAAAGGCGCGGAACGAGTCTACGACAGAGTGTGAAAGAGAATCGAGGTTGTATCCTCCTTCCAAGAAGAACACGCATCGACCGCCGCATAGATCTTTGGCAAGTTGTTGAATGTTGGACGCAAGCATGTAGTATGTCCCTGTTGTAAATTGCAGGCTGGCGAGTGGATCCAATACATGAGCATCATACCTGAAAAGTTACATGAGAACAAAATAGATAAACATTTTTTTTTTTTTTTTATCAACATGACAAGGGAAATAGAAATAATTTTTTTGGTTGACGCTGCGTGCCAGTCTGGTATAGCTTTTAGAGGCCCGCCAAATTCCTTCGCACATAAGACAATACAAGTAGTGTGTTTTTTCAAAAGTTCATAGAGTAGTTTGGACCAATGCATTTTTACAGTTATATGTCTTGAGAAGCTATTTTTTAACTAACTTTTAACTTTTGACTTATGCTTCTACTTCTCCATTTGGCTTTGCCAGCTATCCCAAACTAGCTGGGCCTAATAAGACCTTTCTTTAGGAAGCAATGACAACGATATATATATATATATATTGCAATATGATAGTATTGGCGTATATGTAACTCACCCTGCAGAGACCAGAATAATATCCGGCTTAAAACTTTGAGCACACGGTACAATAACTTCATCAAACACAGTTCTCATGGCAATATCACCTGAGCCTCCTGGTAGAGGTAGATTTAGAGTTGTTCCTTCCCCATCTCCTTGGCCTATCTGATCAATTTTACCCGTACCCGGGTAGCTTCCGTCCTGAAATGGAAGCATTAAAAATAGAACATGTTGGTCTTTTGTGCAATTTGCATCCTGTAATGACCTTTACCATTAGAAGCACTTATAATCTGTTCAAGATTTTATTACCAGTTCACGGAATCGTTTACTATGAAGGAAATGTAGGAGGAAAAGGGAACTTTTTAGATATGGGAAATGATTTCAAAGGAACTTGTGAGTCAGAAGACAAAAGATAATTTCTATGGTCCGAACCAAATCACTTTGCTCACCTGGTGAGTTGAAAGAAAAAATATATCAGGGTCCTCGTAGAAAGCATCATTTGTGCCATTCCCATGATGAACATCAAAATCGATGATAAAGATGCGCTTCAAGCCGTGTACACGTTGAGCATAACGAGCAGCTATGGCCACATTTCCAAAAACGCAGAACCCCATTGGCCCCTTTGGGATAGCATGATGTCCGGGAGGTCTTATCAAAGCAAAACCTATAGGCTGATTCTGGCTTAGCTTTGATGCTTCAACCTAAAATGAGATAAAATATAGTTTAATCTGAATGAAATATCAAACAGTTAATGAAATAGTTCCAGCACAGATGAATAAGCAGAAGAAACCAAGATATTACCACTGAATCAACTAAGGAAATCCCTGCTCCAGCTGCAATTAGTGAGTCCTCGAATGTCTGCATAATTAACACCATTCATTAGGGAAATCAAAAGAAAAGACACTTCACTGTATAGATCTCACAAAATTAGGAAGAAACTTTTTTTTTCCCTGAATTCCGACCAAGAAGCAAGGGAGCTTTCACGCAAGACGTTGATATGTGTTGGAATATCTTTGTTATTTGGAATTGCCTTATGGTTTGCATCGATATTACAGTTCAAGAATTCATTAACTGTCTAAAAAATTGCGCTCTGTATGCCAAAGTTACACAGCACTTTTCTGAGTTCTAAGTTACTGAAACTGAAGTTACTTATATCGACAAGAATAAGGAAACAAGAAATATCTAAATCATTGCACTTACATTTGCAGTAGCATATGTTGGTCCAGAGCCTTCAATGAAAATAATGCCCTGCTCTGAAGCCCGATCCATAGCCTACAAGCAACAGACAGAAAGATATTTAAGCAGAAAGAAACTGTCTCCGCATGGGTAAAATCGACTTCATATGCCTAATTCACTGCGTAGTCCACCATTCATTGCATGAAAAGAACAGGAATAGGACTAAGTAAGCAAATTGGGAATCATGGATTCAAATGTTGGTGGTGTCATAAACTGAATAATGGTTCTAGTCTCCTCTATTAACTACAGACATTCTCTGAGGGTACGTATCTATTCCTTTTGATCCCTAGACCGGATTCTATTACATTCAACATTTAGTATAACTTTTTGCATCACTGACTAGGCCAGTGTGTGTGTGCGCACGGGTGCGTGTGTGTGTGTGAGAGAGATATATTTTTGGAGCGTGTAAGCTAAGTTGTTATTATCGGAGCGTGTCAGCTAAGTTCACCTTGGAATTATGAACCTAAGTTCTCACATTTCCTTGTATTTTAGTTTGACTTCATACTTGCTACAGCCTATAGCTATTAGGCACTTTGCTTCCTTTACCATGAATTCATTTGGAGATGAACTCAATCGCTAAACAAAGCTAATTAGATAAAATTACTGCCAAAACTTGGTTGAAGGATCAGTCTATGATTGCATACCTTACCTGTATTAGAAAGTAAAGTAGAGAAAAATTCTAAGAGTACCTTCTCAAGGCCCGTTACATAGTTCCTTGTATGAACGCTTGCAATGTCATCTATTGAAGCGGGCTTGAATTCTCTGAGTTCCATAATCGCTGAGCCACGGAACTGAAGATAAGAAAAAAAAAACATAGTTGAAGTAATAAGACACTCTTCTACTTATAATTACTCCTACCTTTGGTAGAAACTATTGAAATGAATGCTTAAATGCTACTTTATTTGACCAAGGATAAAAGATCCTAGTATCGGCAAAAGCGAACAAAGTTGGACAGATTAAGGGTATAAGTGAAAGATGACATAAAACTTTCATACAATGGTTTCATACCTTTGGTGTGAGCTCCATCTTTTCGAGAGCATTCACAATTGAAGGGACTCTAAGATGGGACTCCGGATGAGATTCCTGTTGACATCACTAATGCAGATCACCGTTAGAGGTTATATCTGCATAAATCAAAATAAAGAAACAACAGCACAAATGAGAGACGACTAGAATTTGTCATTGCGACTCGTAATTGCAATATGTCTTTATGGAAAATGAGCAGGAAATCTAATTGTACCTGATTGTGTCCCATGGCTGGAGCTACAGCATAAATGACTCTTGAATCAGTTGGCTTCTCATTCGAAGGAACATACGAGTCTTTATCAACACCGGCCGAACAAGAAATGGAAATGTCTCTTCTCTTAGAGAAACATCCACTTCCATTTCTCAAGTTCTTGTGGTAACATGTACTTCTCAAAGGTCCTACAACCAATCCAAATCTAGTATGGATCTTCTTCCACCCGCATAGACGCCGCCGCACCAAAAGCAGTGCATTCCCTAACAGAACAAGCAAAATTTGTTCCTGAGACATGTACTTCCACATCCAAGATTCATATCACAGGTATGCAATACATTTTAGACCTCTTTGGTTTGGCGCTTACGCTATAAATCCAGAATTTACGAAAAACACAATGCTCTTAGAGGTTTTTGAATGAAATACTAATAGTGGGAGATTATGACCCCTTTCCTTAAAAATTGTGTAAATTTTTGAAAACCAAATTTTAATGTGCTCTCAATAAATTAATGAAATAATAATTGCACTCTACTCAATAACAGCATTATATATGAGAATTCTAATTATACCCCACTTATTTTTGTTACGTTCCATATTGTTCTCCGGCTGAAAAAAAAAAAAAAAAAAGAAAAAAACAATCTCGACTCTACCACTGGGCAAGTTGTTTTTGAATTGCAAACAAATTCTCTCACTTTTTTTTATCATTTCACAATTCTTATTAATAAATGACTAAAAGAAACTCCCGTCTATATTTCAGAAAGTTATTTGAACCCAATTAAGATAAAAGCGGCATAGTCATTACCCAGTTGCAAAGTACTTAAATGAGTTTCTCTATATGTCTATGAGAGGAAATTATATTAAAAAAAAAGGAAGAAAAAAAAACAAAAGTGATAACATTACCAGGAAAAACTGAAGAAGGTGAAGATAGGAGCTCCATCTTGCGGAGGAGGTGATAAAGAAATTAGTGATGTCAACTGAAAACAAGAAACTAAAGAAGAAGGAAACAAGTTACAAGTCCACTCCAGCCCGGTTTTCTTTCACTCATGATAACCCTATTGGGCCAGGCCTTTTATACAGTTCGGATAAGAGATAATTAAACTAAGGCGACAAATTTCCGGTTGAAATTTAACAAAATTTTCGGAATACTACAGAAACAGCAAAAATGGCGTAATAGTTATCATGATGATTTTATATTTTGCACTATATTATGATATATTATTATTTTAATGATATTAAAATTTTCCATTCTTGTAAAATTTTAATAATTTCGTTATATGTGCGAAGAGCATTTAGAATAATGGTCACACGCCAATGTTCAAGTTCTTCGTGGTTTTTACTTTGTATTGGCCTTTTTTGAGCTATCTTCTAGTAAATAATCGAGCTTTGTGAAATAAGATAAATGACGATTTATTAGTGATAAACCATATAAATTGCTAGCAAATCGGTTTATCACTTATTGATTTAGTGGTGTATCAATGATTGACTTGGTGGTTTATCACTGATTGATAAATATATTTCTTAAAATTTTATTCTTTCCTTATGTTTTCTTGTTTGCTTTCTCTTAATAGATGTTTGAAAAGTTATCACATCAACTAATATTGAAAAATTCTTTCTACTGAAAAATGAAAACTAATCTATCACGTGAATTGGTATAAAAAAAATGAGATAACCCCCAAATAGTCACCACATGTTTGTGTCCGTACAAGATGAATGGTCACTCAATGGGTCATCCCACGAACGAGTAACTACCAAACTAGGAGTCATTTGTCATGGTCTCGTGTCAAACTAGGTCACTTTATTTAACGATCCAAACATTATGTAATGTTCTTATTATTGAGTGTGTGGAGCCTAATTATAATTATGATGCAGATTTAACACGTGAATCGACCTCATAATTAAGTTGTGCCGGTTTTATTCATATTAAGAGATATCGAGTTTGAGTAATATTAAAGGTATTAAAGGAAAAAAATACAGAGTGTTTGAGAGAGGCTTGAAGTGTGATTCTCTTGTAAACATTCCTTTTTTTTCTTAATCGTAATCAAATTTTGTAAAATTCTTTTGTAATTAATGTAGCACTTACATTAAGAATAAACCGTTATAGATCTTATGAGTTGTTACTTTAATCCATAATGCCCATCTAACTATTTCTCGGCTTACACAAATAATAACTCAATTGGAGCACCTTCAAGCACATCGATGATCAATTTGTTAGTCTACTCGGGAATGGTGGATCTTACCTATGCACCACAGCCTATAGGACCGGTTTAGTAGTGTTGTAGATTTTAGAAAAATTGTTGTTAGTTCTGTTGAAAAAAAAAACAGTTATTATAGAAAGTAGCTGAGTGTTTGGTAAACTATAATTATACAAATATTGATTCCAGAGGTATTATTAGTATTATAAAAGTTTCATTAATTGTACTTCAAGGTAATTGCCGCACAATCTAAAAATCAAAGTTGCATTTGAGCTGCTTCTGATTTTAATTGTAAATTCTTTAAAAATTCTTTAAAAATCACTTTTTATAGTTTTTACAAAACATAAATTTCGGATGTGAATGGCTAGAAAATTGATTTTAAGCTTTAAAAATCACTACCAAGCATACCCATAATATGATAATTAGGTTTCTCTTGTCATAAGCATATATAGTAGTACTCTTAGAGCAATCTTATATGACCCAATTTAGTAAGACTCATTATTATATGAATAATGAAAATTTATCTACGGGATGAATTTTATTTTCCATACTCGTATGTGTACAAACAATGTGCTTTGTCACATAATCCAACGGAGACAAGCAAACATAACACCATCAATATTATGCTCAAGATTCGATCTGAAAAAGGACAATTTTGGACCAAATTGGATCAATTCTAATTAAATTTAGATAATCAGTGGGGTTTCTAGAATGGGGAACCCCTATTTACAGCACAAATCATAGACCTGAAATGATCTTGAATGTGGAAACATACAAAGCCAATATATATATATATATATATATATATAACATATATAATATATATAATATATGTATATTCTCGGGAAGCTGCAAAAGAAATGTTGCATGGTTTTGCGAAACCCATGGTTTGGACAAAATTCTTGGAACATATATATAACCGATTGACAACATCACTCAGATCTGGAGGACACAGAATTGATCAGGTTCGGAAACCAAAGGCCAAAACAGCAAAATTTACAAGTATCACGAACAATAACTAATAAGAAAATGACA
>NW_010358448.1:151866-192611 GCF_000414095.1 Morus notabilis | reverse complement strand
GCGGTTCACAAAGTCTACAAACACATAAATGTTTTGTGCACACAGCAAATTAAGAAAAATATATATAATCATGAACACTCGTGAATGAACATTACTTGCTGTACTCTTTGTTTCGTTGTCAGAAAGCAAAGTTGCCCGTTTGGGCAACAATATGTATTTGGTATAGTGTTGGTTCAACATGACTTGTTTATATATATATTATATTATCATGAATTTAATAGCCTTTCACTTTACTCTTCCCCAAACAAGTACAGTACTTCTCAGCACATCTTTAATTTGCTAAAAAAGACGGGCTTGTTCAATTGTTAATGGTAGATAAAATCAACATTATTGTCACAATGTGCAGTTAATGATAAAATAATGGGAAAACTACCAACCCAATGAATTAAGTAAAATCTACCTATATATATTAATATTGGAGGAAAGGAACATAATATAAGTTTCACCAGTTAGTCCAACTGTAAAATCATATGATTAAGCATAGAATCCAGAACATAATCTTTCTTCATATGTACATTATATATATATATATATATCTACATATCTGAACATATAATATATATGAAATTAGCTAATTCTTTCTAGAATTGATGAATATAGATGATGAAAATGAATCCTTGAAAGGAAGCAAACGATTGAACTCAAGGCTTATTGTACTTTAGTAGCCTTTTAAATACAAAAATATAGACTTTAAAAACGAAACATATAGATAAATTAGAGGACATATATATAGGAATACTTCATTTAAACTATATGCGTGCATAACAATCAATACATATTAATGTTAATAAATAGCATCTTAATTTGCCAAGTTGTTTGTGTGCTTATTGCCTATATTGAATTAGCTGGTAACTATAAGTTCGAAAATAAGAGGTGGTCAACATCATTAGCTAGAGGATAATTAATAAATAAGGCATATAATAATTAATGATTACTATATATTAACGAAGTTTTTGTCTGGCAAACACGATCAATTGTAATAAATTGTATTGCATGTTACATAGTTATTATTGCAGTCCAATTAAACTAAGATTATGATCAAATGATCAAGTAAGATTATTGAAGTGCCTTATATGTTATTAACCAATTGCTTCTTATAGCACCTAAATGACATTTTACGATCGATATTACATATTTACATGTGTCTTCATTTTTCTTAGATTATTGTTAGCTTCATAAATTGCTACTTTGAGATCGAAGTTGTATAACGAGAAGATCATCTATACAAGAGAAGATATTATATATATATATATATATATATACACGTGGCCTGGTTCACGGACTAAAAACTGTGCATCAATGAATTCAAATGAGAATCCAAATGAGAATCCAAACATTGGTGGGGACAAGTTGGCCATATATTGGGGTTCATAGAGGGTTCTGCACAACGACCACACAGGAAGTTCACGGGTTCTCTACAAATATATTATAAAACTCATTGCAGACAAAATAAATCCACTATTATCTACTATCTACTATTATATAAAAAGTTAGGGTTTTTTTATGCTAAAATCATCCCCTTGATACTGCATGTTTTTTAACGTTAAATTTAGTCAAGATCACCTCAAAATAATAAAGCATGCAAATCTAACACACTCTAATACAAATCTAGTGGTTTAAAATAGGACTGTACTGATAGAGTAATTCTTTTATATCTTACTGTAGAATTCTCCTCATAATAATTTTCAAGAAATTATTAAAAGAAACTTGAGGTTTGTGACTTCGAGACTTGTGAACCACAAAAATAATGTTTTTTTTTTCCAAAGAAAAATAATAATAATAATGTTAGGTCTGACTTGGCACAAGAGATCTTTTCTAGCTCTCAGTCACTTATAAGATTCTATACATCATTTTCTTTCAGGCGCTATTTTTGCTTATTTTCGCTTACTTTTAACGTTTTGTGATGCTAATAATTTGTTTGCACCAACATTCTTAATCATTGTGCTGCATACTATGGACCTTGCTTGAAACCAAATTAGCCATTTCTTTTTGTTTGAGGAAACTAATTTCATACGATGTGACTTAATTTATAGGCGGTCTTTGAATTCTATCCCTCGAAACTAAGGTGGATATATAATATTTAAGACACCTTATTTCACAAGTAAAGTAGAGCATATATATATATATATATATATATATACACATACATATATATATATGTACACACACTTATATCATTTGTGTTAAAACATTATTATAAGGCGTCAAATGTTTTCTTATGAAATTATGAATAGCCACAACTGACGCAATTGACAAGAGCTATCTAATTATTGTCTACAAAAAAAAACATAATATAAAATAAAAAAAGAGAATAAGGAAATGTCTAAACTATAGAGTGGAAGGAGACAACTACTTTTGTTTTTTGGTGCACTCTTGTGTAAGTCTAGATAAGAAGAGAAACCAATCGGTACAAGGAAAAAGTTTGAAAACTAATTAATCCTAAAGGTACAAAAGGCGAAACAAACAAACAAACAAAGCGCATAAAAAGTTTGATTGCTAGATATCAAAGTAGTGGTTGGTTTTTAACGAGTATAAGGTGAAATGTGATTTCAGCCACAAATTAAGAGGGCCAAGGGGGGCCACAATTCCTTGATTTTTTTGCTCTATTCCCTAGGTCGACATTATATATATATATATATATATATGCTCCAAGATGCTACAGATATATGTACCTAACTCTGTCTCTGATAATGACATAATCAATTATAAGCGTTAACCCCTTTTTTATGTGATCATTTAGCAACAAATAAGCCCTTCTCAATTGTTAAAAACGATAATTAAGAGACGTTTGGTTCATAGATTAAAATTATGAGAAAAATTATTTTTAATTTACGTATATTTTTTATAAGAAAAAATATTGTAACGAATTATGAACCATGATTCAAATTATAATATGAATCCTCCAACTAAACATCCCCTTAAAAGTTATTGATTTGCCAAAGTACCTATATGTATTAAGCAAGTATAGCTATTAGCTCAATGCCATATATATACATACATACATAAAACTTCTGAAGCAAAATTGGTTTGTAGTGCAAACTACTTAATAACTCCAATAAGCTCTCCTTTGGTAGAGTAATATTGAAGATCTATACTCTAAGGGCTTAAAAAAAAGTTTTTTTCTTTTTTTTTTTCAAGTAATTAAGGGTTTGTTAGTTTATCACTCTTTACACGCAAATTGAACTTTGATAGCTTGGAATATACAAGTGTCATTATCAAGATACAAAAACCCAATTGAGTTTATTTCCTTTCCCTAAACTAATTATGTATCATCAGTCAAGTTCCTTGCGGTGCAATAGAAAGAAGTGCATAATTAAATGATGTCTTTTCTGTTTGCAAAGCTGAAGTTAAAGTTCTTACTTTAAATTTTGTTTTGGGTTAAAAATGTGGTATTAATTAATCTCTTGTTAGTGGAGTAGACGCAGTGATACAAGTTTTAAAGATCAACAATTTTAATTGTATTGATTTTATTTTATCGTTAAATGCGTCACGCGTATCGTCTTTCTTTTAAAATTTGAGATTTATCATCTACTTAAAAAGATATAAAATAGTTTACCGCTTATTTAGTTGGAATTGTCTCCTCTGTCCATAGAAAGTGTCATGTATACAACATTTTATTTTATTTATAGCATTTTCCAATTCTCTAAATAAAAAAATCCATAAAGATTAATTTGATGAATTTTGTACTAATCGATTAAGACAGACATGACCGCCTTATCCAATGTTCTTGGCTAAAATTTAAATTATCGACGAAATGACAAATGTCACCTTATTAATCCTAAGCCTTATATTATGCCAAGTGTGCTCCACACACTAACATGCAATTGTCATCACTATTGATTTTCATTTTCTCAAAAATCTTTTTTTTTCCTAAAAAAAAAAAAAAGGAAAAGAAAAGGAAAGTGTGAACCGAATATTTACATGTAAGAATTTACAGAAATATCGCAGCAAAAAAAAAAAAAAGAATTTACAGAAATAAAAATTAGCGACCCAACTTATGCCACGAGAAAACAAAATATACCACGTAGCATTCTCACGTGAAGTAATGCAATTCTCCATGACAATTGACAACGATATATAGAGCTAAAAAGAATTATTATTTAAAAAAATACAGCTTAGAACACAAGCACGTGAACCGTACAAACAAATTCGAGGCCGTAAGCATCATTCACAAATTCCATTTTAATTACTTGGCACCACTTGTCAAATCTCATGGTTTTTGACAGGTTGGAAATGGACTTGAGGTTAATTACTGCCATGGATTTAGACCATATAGAGTGCGTTTGGTTTAAAAATTTGTGACATAGTTCGAATTATAGTTTGTGGCTTGTTACAGTATTTTTTCTCAAAAAAACACACGTAAATTGAGAATGGTTCTGAATCATGATTCTGAATCCATCAATCAAACATTCTCATAATTAATCCAAATAAGAGAAAAATCATAGAAATCAAATAATAAATATGATAATATAGAGACATTGTGATGTAAGACTACCGACGATTAGTAATACATGTTTTACATCTCAAAGCATATCAAAATTGACAATTTTGATATTTATATTAATTTGTTGGATATCTTCCCCAAAAAAGTTGATTTACTGGAAATCCTATTAACAATAAAAACTTTTAAAATAATACTAATAAAAAAAGGAGGCTAGTTGTTGTGAGCCTTTATTTACTCACTACACAAGCACTACTTTCATGAGCCAACCAAAAAGAAGAAAAAAAAAAAGAACTATAAGCAAAAGTGAATGGAAACAGACACAGAGAGATCTTCTTCTTCTTCTTCTAAAACAATGAAGAAACAACAAGGTGGTTGTGAGATTGAGGCAATATGCATCAACTACAACATCAAAACACAAACCAACGAAAACCCTTTTAAGATCTTCACCAAAAAACCAGTTGAAGCCGAGCCAACAAAAGTCGCCACCATTAAAGGGTTCAGACAAGTCCTTAAGGAAGTAAACTGCAAGGCAAAGCCATGGGAAATCTTCGCCATCGTGGGCCCGAGCGGGGCGGGGAAGTCTTCGCTGCTCGAAATCCTGGCAGGGAAGATCTCCCCGCAGAGCGGCTCGGTACTAGTTAATGGCAAATCAATGGACAAAGCTCGGTTCAAAAGGACTTCCGGGTACGTAACCCAGAAGGACATGCTATTTCCTTTACTTACGGTTGAAGAAACCCTAATGTTTAGTGCAAAACTAAGGCTAGGGCTTCCCCAACCTCACTTGGCATCCAAGGTCAAGTCATTGCTCCAGGAGCTAGGGTTGAGCCACGTCGCCGGGGCTCGAGTAGGGGACGACAGGGTTCGGGGGATCTCCGGCGGAGAGAGGCGACGGGTTTCGATAGGAGTGGACGTGATTCATGACCCCAAAGTGCTTATCCTTGATGAACCAACGTCAGGCCTTGATAGCACTTCAGCATTGCAGATAGTGGACATGTTGAAGACAATGGCGGAAACTAGAGGAAGGACGATAGTTCTGAGTATTCACCAACCGGGCTTCAGAATCGTAAAGTCTTTCAATTCAGTCCTTTTGTTGGCTAATGGTAGTGTTCTTCACCACGGGAGTGTTGACCAGCTTCGTGTCAACCTTAGGCTAATGGGATTGGAGCTTCCTCTTCATGTCAACATTGTTGAGTTTGCCATTGACTCCATTGAAAACATTCAAGAGCATCAGAAAGCTAATCACCACATTCCACAGAAAAAAGGAATCATGCCATCATATCATCATCATCATGATAATCATGATCATGATCATCAATATGGTGAGAGCAAAAGTGGGAAGTTCACTCTTCAGCAGCTCTTTCAAGAGTCAAAAGTCGTAGATGAGGAGATCATAGTCAACAGTGGGATTATTGATTTGATCCCAAGAGATCATGAGTTTGCAAACTCAAGATTGAAAGAAACTATTGTCCTCACTCATAGATTCTCCAGAAACATTTTCAGAACCAAAGAGTTATTTGCATGCAGGACAGTTCAAATGCTGCTCTCAGGGCTCGTCTTGGGGTCAATTTTCTGCCATCTTAAGGATGATTTGGTTGGAGCTCAAGAAAGGGTAGGCCTATTTGCATTCATTTTGACTTTCTTGTTGTCCTCAACTATAGAAGCTTTACCAATCTTTTTACAAGAGAGAGAAATTCTCATGAAGGAGACTTCTAGTGGGAGTTATAGAGTCTCATCTTATGCCATTGCAAATGGGTTAGTCTATTTGCCATTTCTACTCATTTTGGCCGTATTATTTTCAATACCCTTGTATTGGCTTGTGGGATTGAACACAAATTTCATGGCATTTCTGCACTTTTTGTTGCTGATATGGCTGATTTTGTACACCGCAAACTCAGTTGTGGTGTGCTTCAGTGCATTGGTGCCAAATTTCATAGTTGGGAACTCGGTGATTGCCGGTGTTATGGGGTCATTCTTTCTCTTCTCCGGATATTTCATATCAAAGAATGAGATCCCAAAGTATTGGATTTTCATGCATTTTTTGTCACTGTTTAAGTATCCATTTGAAGGGTTTTTGATAAATGAGTTCTCTAATTCTGGCAAGTGCTTGGAGTATTTGTTTGAGAAGTGCATGGTGAGTGGTGAAGATGTGCTTAGAGAGGAAGGTTATGGGGAAGAAAGTAGGTGGAGAAATGTGGGTGTTATGGTGGGGTTCATCTTGGTTTACAGGTTCATTTCTTATGTTATTCTAAGATGTAGATGCTCTCAGAGAGGACTAAGGAGTGTCCTTGTTTAATATTGTAATAATAGAATAATTAGTTGTGGGACCCTCTCTCTCTCTCTCTCTCTCTCCCCCCTTCTCTCTCTCTCTCTCACGAGTGTGTTAGATTGTTCACATGTTTTGGAATTTTCTTAAGATAGCATTAGCTGCCTCAGAAATATCATAATAATGAAGAAAAAAAAGAAAAAGAAAGAAAGTTTGCTACAGTCTGTTGCACTACATTCCATGTTTGTTCTGATTTCTGTGAGAGTACTCTCCCTCTCTCTCTAACATGATATCAATATGTGAAGCTCTATTTCTCTCTCTCTACACTTGTCGAGAGTCTTTACGACGGAACAAATTATTTTACTCCACTGACGAAAATTGTGTATTTATAATTAGATTATTTTCCCAATAGTCATATTAACAAGAAGTTTTTAATACAGATTTGTATGGATCAAACCGTTACAAAAATTAATTTATTAATTAAAACTAATTGTTCTCATTGATGGAGCAAAATAAAATACTCTACTGTAAAAATTTTATTCTTTCACATGCTTTTTCTTACCTTACTCTTTCTTTTTCCATAGAATAGTCAATGATAGGGCATACAATACTATAGTCTCTTTTGTCTCGTGTACTCAAATTCAAATTATTGACTTTGTTATAATGTTTTTCTCTCATAAAAAATTAAATTTTAAACGTCACAATCAAGAATCATAATTTGAGTATACTTTCCAA
The DNA here is from genome assembly GCF_000414095.1 of Morus notabilis. Classification (NCBI taxonomy): domain Eukaryota; kingdom Viridiplantae; phylum Streptophyta; class Magnoliopsida; order Rosales; family Moraceae; genus Morus; species Morus notabilis. Next base: position 185,169 of record NW_010358448.1, on the reverse strand, counting down.
ACATATCCTATATAATTCTAGATCATTATAGATTTCGACCGAATTATCATATTTTTCTTAATTTATGATATTGATATAATCTGACGGTTAAAAACTATACATTTCAACTATGTTCTAAAAGAGCGTGTTTTTTCCATACTGTATCACATAATTTTCCTTTTTCTCCTAAAATTTTTAGATAATACCAAATGGTCAAAAATTTTGTATTATATTTTCCCAAAATCGTTTAATGACCAAGGCTGTAGAAACCAACAAACAATTGGGTCCCAAATCAATTGTCGTTTTTTTTTTTTTGAAACTTTGCAAGGCTAGTATAATTAAGCTACACGTACCATTTTGTTTGCTCCAAGAAAAGCTTAATTCTGTTTATAGAGTAAGCAACTTTTAGCCATTAGTATTATAACTTTGTATATTGGAAAAACTCACAGAATATATTCCAAATCCAACCTAACAACTGTTAAGTTGAAAATATTTAACGATTAACACCTGTCATTTTGTCATTCAAGTTATTTGACAGAATTATTGAAGTTATTAACAGCAAAGCAAATCTGATTATGATTTTAGAAACCAACATTATGGCTGGTCAATTGGGACAATTTAACTCCATCAATCCAACTGGACAAGACCAGATGGCACTACAACAGTCTGTTTTTCTTGCCCAACTAACTAATTGTGATTGTGGCCCCAATATTTTAGGAGACAAATCAATTAACTAAACTACTTTACTATATGATCCCAATAAAACTTGTTCAAATTATTTTGTCAAATGCAACACCAAAGAAGAAGAAGCGCATTTGGACAATAATTGTGAAGATATTTATGATCATAGAGGTGAATTCAGAGTCACTCTGTTTTATTTCCAAGCTCAACATACAAATTGACAAAAGAACAGATAAGGGCCAGAGTTTATAGGGTCTCTTGCCTTTAGTTTTCGTCAAACTTCCCTAATTAATTAAGAGAGAAAGAGGAAAATAGGGCAAGACTTGAAATGAATTAAAATTAATAGACTAATAGTTTACATAAGTTAATAAATAAGCCAACTTACTATTTTCATCCATAACTTATCCGGTTATGAATCATAACTTGACAAGTTATTGTCCATAATTCACAGTTTTTGTCCATAACTTGTCTGGCTATGAACCATAACTTGATAAGTTTGTCAATAACTTATCTGGTTATGAACCATAACTTGACAAGTTATGACCTATTAATTTCTATAACTAAAAATTGGCCTATATACTTTCTTAAGTTTTTCATATTGGCCTATTTTCTCCTATTTCCCATTAATTAATGGATTTTAAAACTGGTTACCTAAATTAAATTGGTTGTTACGTCTTGCTTAATTAATTTCATATTGAAAAATATATTGTCACATTATTAGCATCCAAAATTTAGTAAAATAAAATTGTCATATATGTAGGCTAAAAAGAAAAAGGAGTATGTATATATACATCTGTGTATGCCGCTTTGATTATGCCTCAACTTGTGCTGGATTTACACAAAAAGGCATAATTATCCTTTTACAACAGAAGGAAAAAGCTAAATTTTCAATGAATAATACTACTACAAATCTCAATTCGTACATTATTATTTAAAAAAAAAAAAAAATGCCCCAATTTTGGAATTCGACATATTTGCAAAAAGAAATGTGACTGTTGTTGCAATGTTTGCTTTCGTCGTCTGGTCTTAACCTTTGACTGCAATTGTCAAACGTTACGTTGTTCATGGTCTTGCTCATCTAACGTCTCACACCTCACTTAAAAACTTTGACAATTTGGTTCAAATAAAATCAAATGCGACACAAGACAACAGAAAAATTCATTTTCCGCGACACGTTTTGAATTTCAATAGTGCAATTTCTGAAGCTCACATATTAACGCGCTTTGCTTTTACTTTTGGGGCTCAAAACAAGATTTTCATTCAGTGACTACACAAAAACCATCCCACATGTGTTTTCTGTCCAAGTAGGTGAAACTTTCCTTGCGGCCGAGCAACAAGAATCAGTCAAAAGTAACTCGTTAAATACGGTACTACTGAACTTTGACACTAATCACTTGGGGCCTAGCTCCATTCAAGCATCATTCAAAGTCTCGACTCTTTTTTTTTTCCCGAGAAACTTCTGCTCCCCTCATGAAATTAGTTTTATCAGGATACGCGGGAACAATACCCTGACCGGTCTAGCTAAATCTTGACCGCATTCTTTACGACTGTAAAACCCCCATTCGTCCGTCTACACGGATACAGTTTTGTATCAAGACACTATTCTAAGATAAGCCGTAAACACAGACGTCTTGAGTTTAAGCCCCGTAACAATTTCTAGGCTTATCATTTTATACAATTTGCATATTGCTTTTCAAAATTCATAATCTCAGGACACAAAATTATTTACTACCACTTGCACAAAAAATATACGTATATACATACCTATATATATTATGATGTTTTCTTTGTTATTCGTTTTGTTCACTATTTTGTCATTTTTCTTTATGATCGAGTTTCGTGTCATATTATGTAAATAAGAAACCATCGCTATTAGAGTATTTATTGCGCCAGAGGAAATTAACAAAGGAGCCAAGAAGAACCCCACAAAAATTAAAAAATAAAATAAAATAAAATAAGACTATCTGGTAAGCCTTTCTATCAGTAGTGCTAATTTCTAATATATTGAGTATGGTCAAAATTACATCAGATTAAAAAAATATATAAAATAAATAATTTTTAATACAGATCTGACGTTTAGAAAATAAAAAAAGCACAAGTAATTTTTTTTTTAACCTTATCAGAGAAACTTAAAAAAAAAAAAAAAAAAAAAAAAAAAAAAAAAAAAACTTGATTAAACAAAACGTACCAAGTCAAAGTACTTGAGAGTTGTTCTCTAGAAAGCCTTTTCTTTTTCATGACACATTTTCTGAAAATCTTGACAAAGACGAGTGTTGGAAAATAGCAAGGTTGAGACTATTAGTTGCCTCTCACATCAAAGACGGCAATGACTTGGGCGCTCTATATTAAACTCACTCCAACAAACAAGATTGACTAGCTCTCACAATATTGTTGTTTTCCCCATATAATAACTCCACATACTCCAAGTTCCCAAATCATTTCCTCACTCAAATCATGCTTGACATACAACAAGAACTTGATGGAACTCATCTTTGTTCCTCCAGTCCACCCTACAAGATGCACGCCCGACGAAAGAGCACCGGAGACGGCAAATTTGATCTCTTGGGTGGTCGTAGATCAGAGCACTACGAGAGTTTTGGTGATCATTTCAGTTTCAGCACTGAACTAGAGTCTCAAGTTGAAACATGTGATGAAGAAAGGTTTGGCTTTTACTCGCCACCGTTATGGAGGACTAATAAATGTTCAGGAACTACCAAATATGAATCTTTTCCTTTGCTTCCACACAACCATCACTACAGCAATCTCTCCCCAAATTCGAGGAGGCAAGTAATTACCGAAGGAAGGAGAGAGCTCATGGAAATGATCCAAAACATGCCTGAATCTTGCTATGAACTCTCTTTGAAAGATCTTGTTGATAAGCAGCATGGTTTGCAGGAGGGCGAGGAAGAGAATACTGTCATCAAAGATGAGAATTCCAACTTCGACGTCCCAACACAGATCAGGAAGCTGAAGAAACAGAAGAGGACCATAAATAGAGGGCAGATAACAAGGACGGGAAGTATGGAAAGCGAGACTTTCCTGATCAAAATGTTCTTTCCGACTTCTCTGGGTTCGAAGAAGAAAGCAAAAGCGGGGAATCGAGCTAGAGTTTCTTCTATCAAATCAACTAAGCAATCGGAAACCGATACAGAGAAAGTTCAGTGGATAAAGGGGCTTTTTGTCGTGGGGAGAAGTAAAAAGATTTGCAGGAGTAGCACTAGCGGAAGCAGTAGTAGCAGCAACAGCAGCAGTGGTGGCAGGTATTTGATTATTTTTCATGTCAAATGCAGTGATTAATGGTTGTATGAAAGAATATAAGACAGAGCTATTGCACCAAGTAAGAATAAGTGCTTTTAGAAAATAAGGGGTGACTTAACCCAAGAAGAAATCATCATAATTTCATAAAACATGTAAATTTGGTTGATAACTTATGTTCTAATACTATTATAATTAAGGTATTTGACTAAATCCATTCACAGAAAACTAAATGGATTCTACCTTGACTGTATCATGCAGATATTCTGGTGAAAGCGATTTCGTACCTGGTTGCTGGCCCTTTTTCACTTGCAAAAAAAGCAAAAGCATGAGGGAGAAAGATTGCATCTTCCGAACGGGAAATTAAGTGTTAAACCCTGCACCAGTAATCAAGATAGAATAGTTGACTTAAGGAAATGTTTGCCACAAAAATTGAAATGTACATAATCCAGGCAGAATTCATCACTGTACTTTCATGCATACTATCCTTGAGAGTAGTTACTTTTGAAGATTATATACTTTGCCTATTTTTAGGACGTCATGGAGTACACACAGCAAGACATGAAGAATAATGTAAATAGGCCTAAATCTGAAATCAAGGTATACTTGCATTGTTCGGTGATTCCAAGTAACTTACATCAATCCAGACAAGAGCTTGCAGGGGTGGAGTTGAGCCGTGTCTTGGAATTATGTCGAATAAAACAATTTGTTAGACGTTACATGAAAAATAATTGAATCACTTTATTGAGTTGAATCCCTTGAAACTTTAGCCTGGCTTATTTGCAATTACAGCCATAGAAAGTGATGACAATAAATATGCTGGCAGCAAAGCAAATCCATGTTAGAGAGTAGTAAATTGTCAGCTGGTAGGAAATAAGACAGAATCTCTATGCTTTGAGCAAACATTGTTTAACAGAAATGAAATATTCTTCCCGAGTAAGACTTGTAAAATGCATAACGTTCTCAAGTAACAAGTCATTTCAAATTCAAATTCTCTCGCTAGATTTTCTCCCAAAAGCTTCAAATCTGAAATTGTTTACATCCCTTCCCAAGTCCATGGCGGAGCCAGCGAAAAAGCATTTTGCAATGAGGTATCAATGAACATTAAACACGATGACACAAACAATGCTGCTTTTGCTCATAAATGTGTCAATATGGATATTTTTAACCCTCGGTCTCATGTTATCTGAAACTGTTCCTTCACAAAATAGACTGGTTGTCCTACTGAAACATCAGTTAGAATGAAGATTTGCATCAATGCAACAATCTCATTTTCATAAATAACCATCAATCAAAAGAGTGAAGATTAAATGAAACCCTTCCATTTTCTTTTTCTTCCTATTGTTTTAGTCAACCTATGTCAAAAACATAAACCTACATTCTCTTTTTATCTACAGAACATAGTGATTCACATCATCAGATATCATTGCTTTTTTCTGTCATCATTATCTTCAGTATCGTGCAGAAGGACGCCTCGTACTCTTGCCCTGTCAAATAAATTTGCAATTACACTCGTGTGATGAGAACATTTGGAAATGGTAAAGCATACTGAAGATGTTGCCTTACCTTCGATATGCGGGCACAACACGGCTGGCAACTCTTGTTGACCCAGTGTCTCGAGCTGCTTGTTTTTCTGCATTTTCATATGAAAACAACAAAATCTCTTACTACTAATAATGTAAATGATTTTACAAATACAAACAAGCTGTTAAAAGATCTAAAAACAGATGGTCTAACGATCCGGAAAAACTGGAGTATTGCCTCTAGCAGAATGTGCCAAGATGTGCAGAAATGGTATTTAGACAAGTTTAGAAGTACAGGAGAAAAAAAAAATAGCATTATTACATTGAAAAAATTAGTTTGGTAAAGTAATTTACAAAGTTCAGAAATCATACGGATATGTTGTTAAAATATAAAAGTTCTTGTTAGCCCACCTCCTGATAGCTTAAGCTTTGGGGGAAATAAGTAAACTAACATCTATAAGTGGTATTCGAATAGAGTGAAAAAACATGCAAATATGTGTAGACTATTTAGTTTTCAGAAACTTTTAATGTTTTCTCTAATATTTGTTCTCTGCTAACAAAAGTATGGAGGGAAAAAAAACTTTGGCATCTAAAAACCACATATCTAAAGAGAACTATGCAAAAGAGACCTGTTCGAATGTACTTTCAGGCTACATATACTAGTGCTTGAGTTTCATTAGAAGCATGAAAGGTAAAGCCAGGAAGGTAAGAAGTTGATAGAAACCAAGGGAAACACAAATAAATGGATCAAGAATGAATCTTTATTGGAGAAGAAATTGTCGAATTACAGAGCCCAAATGGAATCATCTAACTCTATTGACATATGAGTAAAAGCTTCCCTCCAAAAAAAGATGAATTATAATATGACAAATTTTCGACAACTGACAAAACACAATAAGTTACATACCTGGAGACTGCAAGCCACTATTCAGTGATGCAGAAACACCAAATTTGTCAGAGGAATTAGTCATCTGCAACTTTTGCCTCTTGGAGAACTGCTCCAATTGGCTCTGGTTGCTCTCACTCCTTTCCTGGCGATTGGAAAAGAAATTTTAGTGGCACTTTCACACGAACCAACATAGAGATATGGGTCAAAGGATAATGTGCCATAACGATGCCACAAAATTTAGAAACAAAAAAACAAAAAAAAAACAAAAAAAACAAACAAACACAAAAAACAAAAAAACAAAAAAACAAAACAAAAAACAAAAAACAAAAAACATATAAATTCTTGTATATTCAATTTTTCTTTGACAATAGTGGGGATTCAATGTATTATATATCTAAAATCATTAGTTAAATTAATCAACTAAACTAACTTTTATTTTCTATATTGTTCATCATACCAAGGGAAAAAAAAATTAGTTTTGGGTGATTCCATTATTCAATATATACCAAAGAAGCATATCTGTACACAAGAACATTGTTATTTGCTAATGATAACAAATCATTATACATGTTTAATTAGAATATTTTCGAAAAAAAGAAGAAAAATCTATCTTATTTCTATTCTTTTTTCTCTCTTTTTTTTTATAAGAAATGGGTAACTTGTATTAAATATAAAAGGAAAGCAAATACAAAAGAATCTATCTTATTTCCATTCAGATATTTTTATACACTTTTAGCTGTTGGTAACATACATTGTAATTTCAATTGTTCTATATAAATCACTTAAAAATAATTAAAACTGATCATTCTGCTTTCTTAAGAGTATGGTCATAGGATAAGCAAGCAGAATGCAATAATATAGAACTGACTCGTTATGTCAGTAACAGGAGGCCTTCTTTCTAACCAAGAATAGCTTAAGCTTAACTGTATGTTAACTGTCAGTAACAGGAGGCATACCCTCTCAGTTGATGTCACCTTCTGTAACTGAATAGAGCACTCTTGCTCTGGAACACAGTCAAGGAAGGAACAACGGTTAATTCCAGCCGCCTATATTGGCCTATAAATTCAATAAAGGAAAGAGAATGCCAACTTCAACATATAACTCACGGGTGCTTTTAAATGCTTTGAAGAGCTGAAGAGACAGATTTGCCATAGCCGAACTAGCAACAGAACCTGTAAGTTTTGTGAGAGAAATGGCGATCACCGGCATTACTTTTATTTTCTGAGCAACTAATTTTGCATGTGCAGCACCTGATATACCAGACAGATAATAAAAGCATTTATTTCCTCATTGACGTTTTTGGATAAACTTTATCAAAAGCGGTCAAAATGCCATTGGCACCTAACTACAAGAAAATACAAATTAAAAGACGAGAGAAGAATGAAGCAATTAAATAGTTCTTGCCCACCAATACTACACACTCATCTATTAGCAAAATATTTCTTTTCAAGGAACCTGAGAAATTTCTTGTCAGAAGAATTAAATCATAAAAGGAGTTCCCTGTTGAAACCAAAAAAAAAATCCAAGCTTATCCCTAAAACAAGCTCGTTCATGTTTCCCAGCTTATCCATTGCTAGAAAAAGAACTATATTGGTTACAAGCTGCTTTCTTCAAACCAAGTTAGCATTGGATTCATTAAACTCACAAGAATAACTGTTCAAACAATCCAACTATTGGGACAGTAAGAGCAAAGCAAACAATGCACGCACTACCATGAGCCCTAACACGAAAGATCTAGATGCATTGACCCACCACTAGGTCAAACCAATACAATATTATCATTAATCATCCACGCATGCCTATATCATATGATACCAAGAAAACAACACTCCTGCCGTCCTGCGCAATGAGACTACAAACTAAATACATTTTTGGATAAGATGTGTTCATGTCACAAGCATGTTTCCACATGGAAGTGTGCATCCAAGCACATATCGATGTCTAAAAGAAGAAGAAAGAGTTGATTCAGCCAAGAAATATCAGTTAAATTCAACAACAACTAAATTTATGTATAATCTTATGTACGAGGAAATAAAATCCTAATTCATTTGCAACATGCTGCGGCAATAACAGCTAGAAAGGACATGTTATGGAAACTATGCAAAAACAGTTTGCTTACAATGAAATTGAGATATCAATTCATCAAAGCAAGAGAAGGAAAAAAAAAAAAGAATTGACAGAAACATGTAAACATCCCTAACAAAGGCAGGAGCAAGAAATACCAAAAGCTGTTTAAAGATTGTGAAGAAAAAACTCCCAACTTATATCCAAAACTACTAAAGAATGCACATAGACCTGCAGCCTCATCAAGATTTTATAGCCTACACGCAAATGCAGCCGACTTCACAATTCATGACGTCAAACCTCAAAGCTATAATTTTATCTAATGGCGCACACTGTTCTGTTGTACATTTCTCTTAACAACAGACCCCAAAAAAAAAAAAAAAAAGAACGAACAGAGAACAAAAAAAGGAAGCAGGGAGCTAGAATAACAACCGCCGTCCGAGTTCAAATGCCCATCAAGAATAAGCTTCACTTCTCGAGATTTTAAGGAAGCCATGATATAGTCCATAAACTCAGACCAAGAGTCTCCTATTCCAATGTCATCCCTCTGCACACAACCGTAAGCAAGTAATAAAAGAACTTTCTTTATATACTGACAAGTGAGAAGTACTAAAAGAACTTACTGAAAAGTTATTTCTTAACAAAAAAAGAAAAAAGAAATAAAAAAAGAGCATCAAAGTGATCAAAAGCCATTGATTGGACAACTGATTTGAGTCCGTGTCAGAATAGACCTTGAAACTTTATTTCGCAACGTGGTATAACCCTTCAACTAATAAACAGTTAAAAAATCACTGTTAACTGATTGTGTGGCATGATTAATTCAACAACACAGTGTAGTATTTCCCTCAAGCCAATGGCTCATATTTTGCGCCAATCACCCAAAAGGACGGATTTGCCTCCATTGCTCCATCGACGTTTAAAAAAACAAAAAACAAAAAAAAAAACCATAAGAATTCTGATTGAGAGGTTGTTTGGTACATATACTCAAAACTCAAACCATGATTCTGTTACAATGTGTTCCTCTCACAAAGAATTTAAATCAAAAAAAATTTTGCCAATAGTTCTCTCACAAAAATTTGAATCAAAACTCAAATCATGGTTCAAATACACTTCCTAAACGGGCCCTCAAATGTTGATAATTAACAGCAAATGTGACAAATTGTTTAGGAAGGCAATAATACATCACCAGTTGCCCGTCATTTTTTAAAGGTTTAGCAACAAAGTTAACAGTTTTTATGTGCTCCTTGACGCTTTTAATCGAAAACAAGCTAATAAAAATGAGTACGGAGTCATTACTATTCCATTCAAAACCACACACTAAAAAATCACTAAAAAGATTGAGCCATTGTTCTTTTCATAACACAAGTTATAACTCAAGATCTATTACTACCGTATTTTCTCCGGTAAAAATTCAAATTCAATTTTTTTTCCTACTGTTTTCTTCCCACATACACAACTCAAATTAACTCAAGCAAATCCATAAAGTTTTTAGAAAAATAGGGGAAGAGATATAATTTTTAGCACAAAAAAAAAAGAATTAAAAAACAAGGAAAAAAGAAAAAGAGGAATCAAGAGAAAACGCTACCATATCTTCGAGCTGATGAACAGAGCGTAGGGCCTCCCAGGTGTTGGAGTGGAAATCGGTGACGTGGATGGCCAGATGAGAAGGATCAGAGGCGTGAACATGGAACAGGAATGGAGGCGACTCCACCGAATGATTACCCGGACACTCAACCCTAGGCTCGCCGAAGATCGGCTCCAAGTCTTCTAACCCCATTGCCATGGGAATATCGTCTTAATCTTTCTTTTTCGATAATAAATTACAAAAAAAAAAAAAAAAACCTTTGTTTGGTTAGATGGAAAATGAAAGAAAATCATAAAGCAACTAGTGGAAATGGAACTGGCAAATGGCAATGGCTTTCTCTGAAAGCTTCTACCATTTTAAACTCTTCTGTTTTTTCTCGTGTTTCTATGAAGAAGAAAGGTAAAAAATAAAAATAAAAATTGGCTTAATTTTAGTTACTTTTTTACATTGACCCTCAGATTTTAAGAAGTACATCATTTTTCTCCCTGAAGAATGAGAAATTAGCGAAAACTCCTTTTTCTGTCTCATTGCGCTAAAAATAGCTGACGTGGTAGTAAATTAAGCTTAAATAAAAAGGACAGAAACGTAAAATTAATATTAGATGGGTTATTAAAAAGGTTGAATTACAATTTTTATTATACTATTTTTTAAATTTAACTTTTTATATTACAATATTTTTTTAATATAAATTTATTTTTTAATTTGAATTAGTGAAAAGAGATTAATATATTTTTAATATGTAATTTGTATCATGCAAAGCTAGAGGACAGGTGTTTTAGTGGACGTTTAATTCGTAAATTTAGAATTATGATTCAAAATTATTTTTATTTTATATGTATTTTTTATGAGAGAAAAACACTGTAAAGAACTTAAACCATAATTTAGAATCAGGAACGAATACAGGAAACAAACATCTCTTTAATTCTCTCTTCACCTTTGTCAAACGACAATGATTTGCAAGAAAACAAGTCATACATCAAGTTCAAAAAAAAAATGTGCTACTTTCTTAAACTAACACTGTCGAAAAATATTCGTATCTTGATTCGAATCATGGTTTGTAATTTGTTACAGTGTTTTTTCTCATAAAAAACACACGTAAATTAAAAATAGTTCTAATCTCATGGTTCTAATCTATGAACTAAATGTCTCATAACTTAAATTATTTTCTTTTGCGTCACTCAATACATCCTGTTAGAAATTATAGGAATTAGCTCGAATTATAAACACATTATGATGACGGTATTATATTAGTATTTAAAATGTTCTTTACGTATGAAAAAAATGCTCTCTGTCTAAAGCCTTCACAACAAAAAAAAAAAACAAAAACAAAAAAAAAAAGAAGAAATATATAGAGAAACGAGAACATTAAAATAAGGAAAAAATAGTAGTTGCCAGAAAAAAAAAAAGAAATGGTGGAGATGAAATAATCTTATGGAAATATTATGGATAATTTTAGAATTATAGGGGTGTATAATAAGTATATTAAATCATTTTAAAATTATATACGGTGTATTTAAAAAGGAGTGTGAGAAGTTAAAATTAAAGAGTGTTGAGAACCATATAAGTGACAGTTTTAAAATTTTTTGTTATAATTACATTATTAATAAAAAGTTGTTATGACCATAAATAGATAGGCATTCGGTAATTTTTTTTTTTTTTGTCAAAGTTGTTGTAAATACTAGAAGTAAAATTTTAGTCGTTGGTAAAGTATGTATAAAATAATTATGAAGATTAATATTGACTAAAATAGAGACACTTTAGTGCAATAATTATATTCTTTTTCTTATTTCTAATACATTCACAATATTTTTACTCAAAAATACTAAAAAATATATTTTAAATTCTTTATTTTATTCTGGTATATTGTTGTAAATTTCAATATTTTTAACGATCATAATAATGTAATAAAAAAATTTTAATTTTTGATTCATTTATAATATTTGAGTAAAACTTAGTATAGTATATTCAGCAACTTCTAAACAAACGTTTAAAATATACGTATTTTTAAATCATTAGGGAAAAATAAAATGGGTATTAATAATTATATTTTACTATAAAATTATTTTAATAAATTTAAACAATAATAATAAAAATTGTTTTATATAAAATCAATCCAAGCAAAAGTTACCAATCACCGTGACCTTTAGTATATTTTTAGAGAAAACCAAAAGTAGCCTTAATTCTTCAAACCACCCTATGTCGAAATTTGAAGGGCACTTTATTTCCTCGAAGCACCTCCTTTCTTCAATTGGCCCTTTTTTTTTTTTTTTTTTTTTCAATTAGACCTTTCTGCGCATACTTCGCAATTTAATGGGAAAAGTTATTTCCCACACCTTTACAAATTACAACTTGAAAAGCCCTTTCGCTTACAACTTTTGGCTACTTATAGCCAAAAGGAGGAAAAATAAATCGTTTTGAAAAATATGCACTCATATAGATGTCCACAAAACTCAAAAAAAATTTAAATTCGAGTTATAATTTTATTCAAGTTCATATTCTTTTGTAAAATTTAAGTTTGAACTCAAGTTTGAACTCGAATTTGGAGCTAAACTCGAGTTCAAGTTTCCCTTTCAACTCGAGTTCATAAACTCGAACTCAAGTTAATGAACAATATTTTTTCTATTCTTAAAAATACCATAACTTTTTCATTTTAATTCCAATTGAGATGATTTTTTTTCTATGCATTCACAACAAAAAGACGAATAAAACTTCACCCATATACCCTATTAAAATTTTTCATCACCATTGAATTTTTATTAAAATACTATCTAAATACAAATTTAAGTTTTAACTCACCCAAACACAAATTCAATGTGCACATCCAAATACAAACTCAAGTTACAACTTCAACTCAAATTATAACTCAAACTCAACTCAAAATCATCATTCAAGTCACCATAACTCAAAAATGTAAAAGAACAACTCCTTAGTTTTGCCCACACAAGGATATGAAGACCTTTTTTTTTTCTTTTTCTTTTTTTTAATTTTAAAATTTTAATTAATTAGCTTTTCTTCATTAGGAAAAATAGGAAGTTAAAATAAATCATTGTTCGATCCAATAACATGCCACACATATAGGGTGGTATCTCGGGGGGTGGGGGGAATTGATATTGCACGAATACATTTGCAAGTATGTTAACATCCTTATTTATTTTTTTAAGAATGGTCAACATCCTTAACAATAAGGTATTTGGTGTGAATGCAAATCTACCAATGTACATCTCTCTCTCTCTCTCTCCCTATGTAAGTACGTACGTATGTTTGTAATTGTAGGTAAGATGTATATGTCTGTGGATGTGTTAATACATGAATCAATCAACCGCATAATGGTGAATAATATAGGACTTGAATTTCAAATTTTAACAACGTGATTTAAACATGGGATGTATATAAGAATGATTGTGGAATTATATGAAATTCGGATATTAAAAAGAAAATAATTTTCAATATTTAGGGGTTCCTTAATAAAAATTTGGGGTGTACATGTAATTTCATTTTTTTCTTTGTTTTTTGGCTCCATCTATGTTTTCAATGCTCTCACTTTTGGTTCATGGATTCAGAATCATGATTAAGAATTATTCTCGATTTGGGTGTATTTTTTTTGAGAAAATATTATAGTGAACCATGAACCATGATTCGAATACGGCAACCAAGCGCATTGACTCAAGGAGAGAAGAGTAGTAAGATATATCAAAGATTTTGAAACGCTTGTTCATACTTATTAAGTTAGAATTAAATAATTAATAAAAATTTTATATGACAACATTACAACGATTCTGATGGTTTTAGATAAATTTTACAATTATTTTTTGTTTTCATTTTTACTTTTAAAATATTTACTAAACAAACGCGGTTTGTAGACCGTTTTCGTTTTCATGTTTCAAAAGACGTACAAAAACGTTTTTAAAAACTGTTAAAAAACAGTTCTAAACACACTCATTGTGTTGGATCTTTGCATTTTTTTAATTTGAAAATAACTTTCTCAAACAACCATCACATTCATCATAGAGAAACGAAAAGAAAAGCAATAGTCCCAAACAATCAGCTTATTTTTATCAATCTCATCCCAGGCCACAGATCTTGCGAAACTATCCACATAGCTCTTTGATATAAGGGATCTGTAACAAAAATTAAAAATATAAAATATAAAAAACCATTGTTATAACTTATAAATCACAACAATATTTATCAATCTAGCTTGTCAAAAATAGTTGTATAAGAAGTTTTATAATTGAATAGTGTAATACAAAATTAATGCCTAAAAGCGTACGTAGGTCTCGTTCATTTCACTGATTTGAGTTTTAGGTTTCTATAGTAAAAAACTCTCAAAAAATGTCACATCTAACTTTTTCTGTTACAGTTAAAAGTTCTCAAAAAATATCACATCTTAGCTCAAATTAAAAACTCGAATCCGCGAAGTGAACGATGCCTAAAATAGAAATTAGATTTCTTAGAAGGTCATAGGAGAAAGAGGTAAAGATTTCACTATTTCAATTTCATTGACCAGCTTGTGAAATCAAGAAAATGAGAACAAAAAAAGTACCTTATTCTTTTTAAAACTCAAATTCTTTTGTTACAATGATTTTTTCTTTGTCACAAAAATTTAAATTTAACCTTTTTTTATAATATTTTTTCTTACATAAAAATTTGAGTTGTGAAAAAAACAAAGAAGTGATCAAGCCGCATAAGAAGAGAGTGTGTGTGGAGTAAGCATCAGTGGACGTTTGGTTGATAGATTCAGAATCATGATTCAAAATTATTCACAGCACAATTTACTAAACGTTATTACACTAATTTTAAAATCAGCACAATTACTATAATATAATTTACCAAACACTCAGTTACTTTTTATAACAGTTACTTTTTTTTTCAATACAGTTAAAAATAATTTTTTTAAAATTCACAACACTACCAAACTAAGCCATAAACTCTTGCAGAGAATACTTATCACAAAGATTGTTGCCGTCTTCACTCTTCAAAGTTTTCTTTCTATCCTTTAAAAGCATGGGTCCGTTGGGTATAGTTTAAATTAATAATTTTTAATCTTTTTGAAAAAAATGGAAAACACAAAACTAAAGTGTGTTCGGCAATGAAGTTTTTAGTTATTATAAAACGTTACCAAATAGGACCTTAATATATAACATTGTTCTCTTTTTTTTTTTTCTTTTTCTTTTTCTTATGATATAAGTGAGAACGTTTCTTTGTTTTTCTTTTGCTAGAAACGTTTCTTTGTTTTTCTTGCTAATAATTAAAGGGATGGCTGTAAGCGTAATCGCGTATATATATTTAAGGGATATTTACATATTTATACACTGTCTTATATTTATTTAAAAAAAACTATTATCAGTTTTTGATCTCATGAAATATATATCTTCAAATTATTATTAATATATAAATTCGTACCTTTTGTGGGTTAAGACCTGATTTTGATCAGAGAAAAGTTTTTTAATTCCTAAAATACCCTTAATAAGTGGCTTAAAAGTATAATTGAACACCCACTGATGTTTAACTTATACATGAAACCAAACAAGAAAATAGTTTACATAAAATTTAAAAAAAAAAGAGAGAAAAATTATTGACCAAAAAATAAATAATGAAATAATGAAATTGATAATGTACTAAAGTTCCGTTTAATTCGCTGATTTGAGTTTTTAATTAGAGTTGAGATGTGACTTTATATGAGAGTTTTTTACTGTAACAAAAATTAAATGTGACTGTTTCTGAGAGTTTTTTTATTATAACAAAACTCAAATTTTAAACTCGAATCCGTGAAATAAATGAGACTTAATTTTATACTAGCTTCTATCTCAAACCCAACATTGTAATTCAAATGAACACATCTCCAAATGCTTCATCCATAATGCCCTGCAACAACAACAAATATGACATCTTGTCCGAATCCACTTTCCATGGCTCCATATCCATGCCATCAATTATCACTTTAGCATTATAAAAAACCATTTTTCACTGAGCCCTGAAATCAAAACACAAACCAATAGCAAATAATTAGAATTTTTAAAAATATTATCCTACGCTATAAACCAACAAAAGAAGCAAAGAAACGACAAAATATATACAATAAAATCATAAAACTTTGAAAGCTTCAACCTGTACAACAAAAGAAGCAAAGAAGCAACTAAATACAACTAAAAAAACCCGCAAAATCTCTGAAAGCTTCAGCCTTTACAACAAAAGAAGCCAAGAAACAACAAAATACAAGTGAAAAAATAAAAATAAAACTCTAGAGTATGTTTAATAGGAAAGAAAAGTAGAAGGAAGGAAGAAAATGGAGGGATTTTAGGAGGAAAAATGAAAATGTAGGTTGTTTGGTATGAAAGAAAAGAGAAAGGAAGAGAAAATAAAGTAGAAAATAATACATGTGGGCCCCACTATTTTTTTTTCTTCCACAAATGGGCAGAAAATGGGATGAAAAATGAGGACAACTCATTAAAGTGAGCAAAATTATTAAACTATTATTTTTTTCATTAACATCCAAGCAAAAAATTTAAGGGTATAAAAATAATTTATGAGTAAGATTTTTTCTTTCCTCCCAATTTAACTTTCAATATCAAACAAGAGAAGGTAAGCTCATTTTCTTTCTATCTTCTCATATCAAATAACATAAAAAAAAAATCAACTTCCTTTTCATCATTGTTATTTTTCATCACTTTCATATTTTCTTTCTCTCTTATTTTCTTTCCTTCCCACCAAACATAGAAGTTTCAACCTACGGTGTATAATAACAAAAGAAGCAACTCAACAATAAAATACACATAATAATTAGATGAAAACTCTTAAAAAGTTTCCACCTTTATCACAAATTCAAAGAGTATATTAACATCAGACCACAACCAAGGAACATGATCTGAAAAAATCTTAGCAAAATAAACCCCAAAAAAAAAAAAATCCCTTTCATCAACGAAACAAAATAAACTGACACTTAACATTATAACCAATAATCACAAAAAACGTTGAAAAAATTGTACTAACCTTTTTTTTCTTAAAAAGCTTTATTTCATTTCACCAATTTAAGTTTTTAATTTCAATATTATTATAATTAAAAATTTTCATAAAAGTCACATCTAATTTTTTCTACTATAATAAAAAATTTTCACATAAAATCACATCACAATTCAAATTAAAAACTTTAATTAACGAACTGAACGTCTCAACACTTGCAAGAACTTCTCGCACACTTATAAAAGCAGAACAATACGACTGACACTTGAAAAAGCATCAAAACTGTCTACTGTGGAGGTAGGTGAGGGCCGGAGGAAGAGAGAAGACAAAAGTCTTCAGTTTCTCTTCGTGAGGAAAAAAATCTTCTCGCCCCACCTTATATACAATCAAGGCAACACAAAAATGCAGTATTTGGGTTTTTAGCAAGGTTTTCTCTTTTTTTTTTTTTTCCCCCAAGCCTATACACAAAACTATATCTGTTTGGCAACAAGGATATGTCTCATTGTACAATCCCCGTTAAGGTTAATTTTATAAATTCACATGTTAAAATAGGCATTTACCCACAAAAAGTATAGATTTATATATTAATTATAGTTTGAAGATATATATTTAATGAGATTAAAAATTGATGATATATTTTTTAAATAAATATAAAACACATGGAATAAATATGTAAATATCCTTATATTTAAAGTCGGCTTAGGCTTAGGCTTAAACTAGTTTTCGAGCCAGTTTTCACGTTATTTAACTTCTTTTGCTTCTAGCAAAAGAAAGAGTAAAGAAATTGTTTTTTTTTTCCCATTAACACAATAGTACTTGTTCCTACAATAATACATAACATAATATTTTCAATAAAGCCATGCTAGCATAAACGATGTCTGAAAATAAGAAAAATACTTAAGAACATTATTAATATTAAGCACCATCACTTATAAAAAATAATTCTCATTTATAAATCTGACCCGCGGGACCTATTTTTTATTAGAGGTCCGAAGTCTATAACATTTGCTCATGAAACAAATAAACAACAAGGTGCTGATAATTCAGAAAAAAAAAGGACGATAAACTCATAAAGACTTTTGTAATGGCTTAGAATTTATAGCAGCGGACAAAGAACAAGTACAAATGCAACTTGGCGTTATCTTCTTCATCTTTTTGACAAATGATGAGAAAATTCGACGTTTGATTTCCCCTCTCCTAGGAGGGAAGTACGAACCTCGATTATCGCGTTTCTTCATCGCCACTTTCTGCCATTTTGATTGATCAGAATTGATGCTTGTTAACGTTTCCTTCTTGTTCATCTTCAGTTCTTTACCACAAATACTAAGAGAGAGAGAGAGAGAGAGAGAGAGAGAGTTGATAAATACAAAACTTAAGTTTCACCTGTATAAATAACTACGCAAAGCAGGAAAAGTATGAGAAAGTTCTCAAACTAGACTTAAATTTGTAGCTTACCAATGCACTAGTACATTATGTTGAAATTTAGTTCAATGGGTTGACACATTAAATGTCAACTACAATTGTCAAATACGTATAACTTTTTAGAAATTTCTCTAGTGTTTCCTTTTCTGAGAAAGTATTAGTATTCTCTACTTATTAACTATTAAATTTGTATTATTTTTTCAATATAATTTAATTTTGACTGATAAATAAGAAACGTCAATATTCTTAAAAAAACAAAAAACATAAGAGAAAGTCCTTAACTTTTTTAGTGTCTTCTCTTTCCTCCTAATTTCTTTGCAGCTCTCCTTGTGGGGTCTAGCAACATAGATACATACTAATTAGTTTACAAATTTTTCTTTTGTTGATTTCCTTAAAAAAGAGTGAAGATAAATTATTTTCATTCTCTTTTTTCCTGTAGAAAAAGGGATCATTTGTACTATTTCCGATCCTTTTTGTCATTTTAGAAATTTTAGAGTCCATCAATGAAACAAAAAGAGCGTGACGTAATTATACTCGAAGGATGTGTCCGGTTTTTTTTTACTTATATCACTATATACTCAATACCGCACAACACATTAACAAGGCACTAGTCCTAAAATGAGGCACAGAGTTGAACGATAGATGAAGAAAAATTAAAGGCATCTTTACCGTTATACTAATCCATACATAGTACATACCATTTCACCTTTTTTTTTTTTTTTTTTTTGAAGTTGCATACCATTTCCATTTAGTAAGAGGCTAAATCACCCCTATATCAACAACTCATTGATTTAGGAAAAATAAAAATAACAAAGTTAGCATCAACATCTTGAGGTTGCGTGGACAGTGGTTTGAAAATTTCTTAGAAGGCTCAACTTATAAAAGTTTGACTTTGGTTGGTGTCTAGCTGTTGCGAAGTAAAAGTCAAATTAATTAATTACGTATTTTTTGGTTTTCTTCCCCACATGATTTCAATATTGTTGAGATATATTTTTATTTCAATGATAGGTCTTCTATAAAACAATGAAAAACAATCTAGAAGACTATAACAAAGACTAGTAGAAAAATCTATATAACCAAACGAATGATGGACCTTATTCTTACGTAATGTCATTTTTTTAGAGCACAACCTGGTACCTCCATTATCAATTATATGAAGACAAAAAAAGACTTTGAAATTGCACAAAAACGACAGAAGAAAAGGACGAGTTTGACAATTGAAGCATAAAACTATAAAAGAGAGGCAGAATCTTTTCCATGTATAATTGTAATTCATTGTATTGATGTCTCAAAGTCAAATCATATCATGATATTGTCATTAGAATTCTAATTAAGTAGGCGCAAAACTAAAAAGGGGTTCGTTCTTAACTTTTAGTAATCCCAATTTAATCTTTAATACTATGTAGAGGTGAAAAGTGAAAGAAAGGAAAAGAAAGGAAGGATTTTTCAGTGGAAAATAGGTGGAAAAACTAAGGAGTGGGTCCCATTATATTTCTTCTTTCTACAAGTGGACAGAAAATGAAATGAAAAATAAGGACAACTAATTAAAATGAGTAAAGTTACTAAACTACTATTTTCTCTATCAACATCTAAACAAAAAATTTAAGTGGCAATTTTGAAAAATTAAGCAAGCGGGTGGTTTGTATTTGCTAATGTATAACAGTTGTATGAAAGCCCTATCTCGTTGTATTTGAAACTTTATATTTAATGCATGATAGGTTGAATGTTAATGACAAATGGTGATGCTAAATTATTTTTATTGCTTTTACGGGAACTAAAAAAGATATGGTTAATACTACTTGGATAAAATGGTAACTGTTCATGTTATTTTATCATGAAGTATAATTTTACCCCTTGACATTGTTTTCACAAATATTATTCATGGGTATAAAAGTAATTTACGAGTAAGATTTTCTTTTTCTTCTCAATTTAATTTTTAATACCAAACAAGTGAAGGTAAGCTCATTTTTTTTCTATCTTTTCGTACCAAACAACATAAAAGAAAATTAATTTTCTTTCCATCATTACTATTTTCTATCACTTTCATATCTAGTTATCTCCTAGATGTACAAAATGTAAGTTAGTCTTCTCAAGAAGATGAGCATGACTATGATAAGGAGAGGAGAATTAGCTTCTCAAGCTCTGAACAAATGAGATCTTCACAACATCTGTATTTCTTTATGATAATTTTGTAAGGAAATATATAATTTTGTTGCCATTTTTCTTTACATTTCTTTATTTGCTTTGCTTTGTGGACTTTCTATTGTTGTATTATGCTTAACATTTTTGCGTATCAGAACACTGTTCTGTTCTTATGGTTTTATTTCTTTTTTTTGTTTTTTTGTTTTTCTTGTGTATCTGTGTTTGTTGGTTTCTCAAACCGGATTTTCAAAAAAAATTGTGCGAAAATGTGGAATCAATCGAATCACATAAATCAAAATTTAATGTGATCATTATTTCATGTTAATTTAACTACAAAGATATTAAAGAAAAGAATGAGGATTTGACTGTCGTTCGATTAGGACGAAAATCTTGAACTCCTCCAATACCGTCTTGAGCTCTTAAATTCCAAGAATACCATGGTTCTTTCTCAATGTATCTCCGGATTAACGTGAACTCGAATGTGTGAGCGTTCTAATGGGTTTCTCAACACATGAGATGAATAAATAGGGAAGCCACCTATAGTTATTACTTACTTTTCTCAAAAATATATGATGATACTCAAAATTTTTTTTTTAGTTTTCTTTTGTTATCTCGTTCTTTCCTTTTTCTTTCTTTCTATTCTCTGGGAAAAAAAAAAAAAAAACTTTTTCGTTCCTGTACTTAAAAAACAGAACTCATTCCGTTTTTGAGTAAATGTGCAATCACACATTTACTCCATTTCCTTGCGGTGAGGAAACGTGCAACAGCACGTTTCCTCCCACTCCCCTTCTTTTTTTTTTTTTTTTTTTTTTTTTTTTATATATATATATATATTAACGATAAGAGGGAGAAGGAAACGTGGAGAAAAGAATTCTCTCTAAATTCATTTATATTAATTTAAAATAATTTTAAAATAATTTTAATATTAATTAATCAAATTAATTAATATATGTGTATTTAGAATTCTTAATTCTAAATTAATAATCATAACCCACTATGACATATTCAGTTCACATTAATCTTATAGAGCCATTGAGAGGAACTATGGACATTATAATTTTAAGCTCCAATAATTTTGACAATTAATTAACACCTTAATTAATATGTCAAAATTATTAATTCCAAATTACTCCACTATAAATTTGAAATTGCACTCTCAAAATAATAAAACAATTAGTTCACAAAATTTGTGTTGTCCATTGATATAGTCACTACATACGAATTAATCCTCCATAAACGGTTCATAATTAAAGCTAAGTATTTTTCGTTAACCTCTTTAATTATATATTTCTCTATAAGTACCATTGATCCTCTAATGAATAATATATTTTATGATCCAATTATAAAATTGAGCGCTCTTATTATTCAAGTCCCAAATCAACACTTATGGGAACCGTCCATCTACTTCATTATGAAGGAATGGATTTCATCTTGTAAATTAATATTCCCGGCTATTTATTTTACTATGCTCCCAATATACCAAGACTTTGACACTATTCACATGTGTCATTACTCAATATGTCAAAGAATATAATATCATAAATAGGAGTTTATTAATTACTCATAATTAAAATTAATACATATATGACCATCATTGATTAACACTGAATACTCTATTTAATAACAGAATTTATTAGAGATTCATAATTAATCGCGTTCCGGTTCTATGTAATCATATTACATAAAATGCTTTCATTCCAATAATCTCATTATTAACAATCTAGGATAAGATTATTTCATTCAGAATGTAATGAACCGCATTAGTAATTTCAAATTAAAGATCCCAACTTTAATTTATAATTACGGACAAGTTTAGATTATTTTATTTCAAACATTATCCTTTGCATATAACAATTATAGACAATGTTTAAAGTTACATCAAAAAATAATATAGGGATTTTGATATTTATAAAATATCACATGTATGCAAAATAATATTGAAAAAATTCTTCATTTCATTGATAATCAGCAAAATATTTACATCTTATTTAATTTATGGGCATATATCCCAACAGTGTTTGCATTGCTTTTTACCTCCTTAACAAGCATGTTGACTGGATTTTCATTTGTATTTTGTCATAAAATTTTTTTTCTTAAAAAATTACTGGTCTCAACATTTAAATCATACGGTCCTGCATGTCATTGGAGCTCTGTATTAATTTTTAGGGGTAGGACATATTTGCGGAGAAAAAAAACAAGAAGAAAAATTTGTTATAGCTCTTAATTCTTATCTGGTGTTAGACTTTACCATAGATTAGTATTGGTCAACTTTTTGAGACAAGTGAAATTTTAGAATTTATTTTATTTTATTTTTTACTCTGAGTGCTATCTCACTACTCATCAATCACGGTGTTCAGTTGACTTGCACTGATAAACCCCTATTATATTGGAATTAGGCTCCCATCCTTTTACTTTGTCAACTAATCTCTTCAATGTTTGATTCTACTCTATGTTAAAACATTTTTGTGCATGTTATTCTGATCTAAGTGGTTAATGTTATTCTGATCTAAGTAGTTAATGTTATTCTGATCTAAGTGGTCTTATTTTGTGTCCCGTGCTAGCCTCTCTTATTCCCCCTGTTCTTCGGATACAATTCGATGCTTCTACGGCCAAATCTCAATTTGTGAAAAGTCCTCGATGGCTTCCTTATGAAAACATCCATTTTTTTTTTTCTTTAAGAACTTTTCGTGCGTGAATTACTCTAAGAGTTCACATAATAATATGATGTTGAAATAACGTTTTGTTTTTATACATCTTTTCAACTGTTAGCAAGCAGAAAGTCTTTGTTTCTCGACGGCAGATTTCGGTTTTAACCTCAAATATTGCAGAGCTATGACAGAAAATTGGTCCGAAAATTTTATTGCAAAAGAAAAGGACTTCAAAAAATAATCTCTTCTATGTGATTAATCAATGGAAGGAAACGACACGTTAAATCCATATGTGGGCAGATCTAGAAGACCTTGAGAATGGGATTCTTTTACTAAAATCAAAACTAAAAAAAAAAAGAAAAAAAGCATAAGGTGTCACACACGGAGCTGGCTAGCAAATGTTGTGACAGCTAATTGATTAGGACTAGAGCTGTAAGTTTACGTCGGGTCAAACGAACTGGACCAAGATCTACTACTATTGGCCTAGAATAAGGTTTCAAGTTCCAAAGTTTATTCGGACAGGGCAAACTCCCTCTTTTTAAAGAATTTATTTTATAAAATTGTTAGGCGTGTCGGGCTAAGCATTCCTCTCCCATTTAAGGCCGGACCAGCCAAGCTCTAAATTTTTATTCGGGCAGCCGGACTAAGCTGCACGGGCCCAAACTCTCACCTCTAACTGGGATGCAGATTATTTTGATCTTATATCAATTGAGTATTAAGAAATCTAATGTATAGGGTACATAATTTCCTTTGCTTTGGATAAGCTTTTATTTTGAAATCTGAATTGCTCAGCATTAGATATATCTCTCAAGAGGCTACTTTTTTTCATTTATTTATTTAGTGGGAAAATTATCATGGGGGAGAAAAGAAGCCAAGCCATTTAAGCCTTGTCACAATAGAATGTAAAGCTGTATGAGGAATAATGAAAACGAGGTGATATGAAATTATAACGAGATAGCATAATATTGCTCTCAACATTGGTTCCTTATAAAAGGGTGATAGCTATATTTAATAAAGCCATACTAGCAAAAACAATATATGAAACTGATGAACACAAGGTGCTAATAGAAACAAATAAAAAAAAAAAATGATAAACTCATTAGGACTTTAGTGATGGCTTAGTAATTATAGCAGCGGAGAAAGAAAATATACAAATGCATTTTGAGGTTATCTTCTTCATCTTGTTGACAAAAGATGAGAAAATCCGACGTTTGATTTCTCCTTTCCTAGGAGGAGGGAAGTATGATCCTCTATTGATGCGTTTCTTCATCGACACTTTCCGCCGATTTGCTTGCAAATTGATGCTTGTTAAGGTTGCCTTCTTGTTCATCTTCACCACAAATGTGTGTCTGAGAGAGGGAGATAGAGAGAGAGGGAGAGAATTGATAAATAAAGCGCATGGATTCACCAGTATAAATAGCTAGGCAAAGCGGGAAAAGTGTGAGAAACTTCCCCGACTTGACATGAATTATAGTTATATGCACTCATATAGATTTTTTTTGTTTTTGTTTTTTTGTTTTTGCTAGTAGATATATGTTGAAATTATGGGTTGACATCTATTAAATGTCAAAGAAAGTGTATTCCCTTTCCTCCCAATTTCTTCGTAGCTCTCCTTGTGGGGTATGAGAACATAAATATAAGATTACCCGTTGACAATTTTGCTCCTTTATTGAGTTCTTGAAAGGAAAAAAGCGAGTGAAGTTATATCATCAATTTATATTAACAAAATTTGACATCATTACATCAAGGGTATAACTTTTTCCACACGAGGAGGCTACAGTTTGAAGGTGCACGGAAAGTGGTTTGACAATTTCTTTTAGAAGGTTCAACTTGTAAGTATGAAATTTGGCCGGTGTCTTCCATTGCGCTTCATTTAGACAAAACATGAAGCAAAAAGTCAAAAACTAAAATCAATTACTATATTTTTTTTTTTCGTTTTCGTCCCCACGTGATTTCTCAGTGTCGTGGTAACATATTTGGATTTCAAATTTTTCAATCACCTTCCTTTGCAAAACAATGACAAACATCTAGAACAAAGCCAAAAGCAAAAATAATTATACTGTACTGACTAACCGGACGAGCGACCATAGATAGTGATGGTACTCTTGGCACAGCAACAAGGGATGATCACTCCACGACTCTCTTCCGTCCGAGGTTCAATTCTTTGCATCCGCACTTATTCCTACAAAATAGTGAGGTTTGTTTGATAAGCGTGGATTCCCCTTGCAGTTCCATTGATTTTTTCATAGCAAAAGACCGAGCGACCGGTGCACTTATTCTTACATCATAGGCAGACTTGGCATCAAATGGTCTCAATTTAGGAATCGAGCTACATGTCCAAAAAAAAAATGGTCTCAATGAAATGTCAAATTTTGGAAGATAAGAATCGAGCTACATCCATTAATACCATATGAAAAGGACAAGTTTGACAATATAACTATACATATCTACAACTCTCTTCCATGTAGTACTGTAACCCAATGTATCGACGTCTCTAGTAAATCATCATATCATGATCCACTATTTGTAATGAGGACTCTAATCAAGCAGGTGTAAACCTAAAAGGGGTCTTTCCTATATTCCCTATTTACTCGTAGGGGCTAAAATGTTGTACCAAATATATAACGTATCAAGTAATATGAGAACTTATGAATCACATATTTTATAAGTTAGTTACGACATTCTTTTAAGTATAGTTATTTATGTGCTTAAAAATTCTCATGTCAATCTATTCACAATACTCTGCAGAAGTATTGATATTTTTAGTGCTACTTATGCAATAAATTACTATCTGTGGGTGCGTTTGGTGCAACAGATTAAAGAATGAGAACTAAGATTATCCTAAATTTATATTTGGTGTCCTGCTTGTTTTATCTCACAGACACATACACGAGACCTGCAGCACTTTAACAAAACTACATTGCTCACCATCATCCTAAACAAGAGCAAGATAGCAGAGATTTTATTTCATTTTATTTTATTTTACTTTTTTGAGAACAAAAAATAAATAAAAAATAAAAAAAAGACACTTAATCCATAAAGAAGACTTATGCCAGAAGACTAGAAACAAAACTAGAAAACAGATCATTTACAAATTTGGAGGCATTAAAAACGTTATTTAAATGACAAAAAGATAAGAAAGGACGACCAGGGAAGAATTGAACCAAATTATGTTACTTAGCCAAGAAAAAATCGTACAAATAATTATACAAACACATTTTATACAAATTGGTATATTATGGATTTAACTGAGACAGCACATCATAGAATCTATGCAGTTCAAAGCCACAACAATAGTGCTTACCTTACATGGAATGTAATCGCCAAGGAAGTATGGTACTCACTGAAAGCAAAGAATGAAGAAGCACACTGCAATTGATCGCCATTCTTAGTTAATGACAGCTTCATTTCTTGTAGTTTTAGCAGAATTTGCTTAGAACACTTGCATCAGAAGTCTGATGAAGGGCTTTTCATCTAGATATTATGAATTCCCATGAAACTTTCTTTGTGAAACTGCAAGCAACAATCAAACTTAACAGATATTTATATTTTACCATGTATGACAGGAAAGTCTGAATCAAAGTTTGAAAGATCATACCAGCTTCGTGAGCATTAGCTCAGTTGTACCCAACACCAGTCCTTTTTGACAAGAATGGTTTCCAAAATGCCTTGTGTTACATGATCGAAGACCAACCCATTACAGACCATGTCCTTGAGAACTTGGAGAGCAACATCTCTTCTATTAACCCTCATGTAACCATTGGCCAAGGTGTTGTACGTAATATTATTAGGCAGAACACCCTTTGATGCCATTTGTTCAAATAGTTCTTTTGCCTTGTGCATTTCACCTTTCAAACAATATCCCTTGATCATTGTATTGTAAGTTATTGAATCAGGCTCGTCACCTTGATGAACCATTTCATCAAACAAACTTTGGGCCTTGTCCATCATGCCTTCTTCAGAAAGAACATTCAAAAGATGATTTAGAGATATAGTATCATGAGAAATCTCTGAACTTACCATCTTATCCAATAACCAAAATGCTTCTTTGAGCTGTCTCGAATTGCACAATCCTCTAAGTAATATGTTATGAGTAAGAGCACTTGGTCTTAAACCTTCTAGAATCATTTCATCAATTAATAAAAAGGCTTCCTTCATCCTTTTCTCATTGCAAAGAGTGTGCACCAAAATGTTGAACGTTACAACATCCGGTGGGACATTTCGATCTTTCATTTTGTGTAACAAATGGTAGGCTTTCATCCATTGGCCTAAACGGCAAAGGCCATGAATTAAAGACGTATAGGATACAATATTAGGCTTTAGACCTCTATTAGTCATTGTCTTCATGAGATCAAGTGCCTTTGAAATCCTCCCTTCCTTGCACAATGCATCCAACATAGAAGTGTACGTAACAACACAAGGAGATATTCCAGAACTGATCATGATTTCTAGGAATTTTCTAGCTTTCTGCCATTGCCCAGTCTTGCACAAAGCAGAAATCAAACATGTGAATGTGACTTTATCAGGCTTTATGCCTTTGCTATTCATCCATCCAAATAGCGAAATCGCCTGTTCAATTTTCTTTTCCTTGGAAAGAAAACCAATTAGAGCATTGTACGTACGAACATTCGGTGAAATTCCACCCTGAACCATATCACGCATGAGCTTTTTGACTTCCTCACATCGGTCACTCTTGCATAATCCGTGAATCAAAGAAGTATAAACAACAACATCCGGTACAACATCTCCACTCATCATATCTTCAAACAAGCTCAGCGCCTCATCCACTCGTCTTTCTTTACAATGAGCATCAATGATGGGACTATAGCATCCTACATTTGGTTTAATCCTCCCATAGTCCTTCATATGCTTAAGCAACTCAAGCGCCTTCCAAGTTTCCCCGCCCTTACAAAACCCGTTAATCATAGTCGCGTAAGTAATCTCATCACACGGGTATTCCTTCTCTACTGTTCCATCAAACAACTCCATTGCCGCACCCATCCATCCTTCCGAGCAAAGCCCGTGAAGCAGAGTGTTCAAAACCCGAGAATCGGGCTGAAATCCACACTTAAAAATAGTTGCTAAAACAGAAAAACCCAAATCCACCCTCTTCAAACAGCACAAGCATTTAATTACAATATTGAACGTATACATATCGGGTCGAAAATGAACACAACCCATCTCATTTCTGTACATAGAAACAGCTTCCGAGTGCTGATTCGTATTAGAGAGTGACATGATCAGATAATTAAATGCCCAAGTAGAGGGATTGGGACGCATTTGGATAACGGGATTCGAAGATTTAGGTTTTTCTGATTGAATTCGAAATTGAGTTTGGATCCAATTCTCAAAACGTCGTGCAGTATCGCAATTAATATCAAAATTAGGATAAGCATATGAACGGATTTGAGTTTTGAATGGCTTAGAGAAAAGAAAAATACCAGCAGAACAAGCTCTGGTGAGAACAATCTTCATCTCTTGATCTGAGCCGCCGCAAAGCGTGGTGCGCGAGATAGCGGCCCGTCGCTAGGGGCTGGTTCGCCTGAGTTATCTTTTCGGGTGGGGTTGATAACTTGCTATGGTGGGATTTAAAAATGACTTTTTTGCAATTTAACCCCCAAACTTATTGCATATTTACTAACACTAACAGTTTGTTCCCTAAATTTGTAATTAGATTTTTAACACAATTACTCCGAACTTATTGTGGTTTAGTTAATTGTCAACTAATCATTTAATTTTAGTAGTCAACTTTTTAAACTTATAAAATTATTACAATGTACTCTATTTTATTAAATTTACTTAAAATTTTTTATTAGATTTAAGGGATTATAAGTTAAGGAATTAAAAAATTTATGCTACATTTAAATTTGGATGTTTTAATTTTTCGTTGAACGTGCTTTTTCGACACTAATTTAATACAATTATAGTCAAAATAGGCATATTACAATAATTTTTTAAGTTGAGTAGGTAACTTATTAAAATTAGAAGTTTGAAAAGTAAATTACTAAAAATATACAAATTGAGGGATAAATGTGTAAAATATCCTTCATAATTTTAGCAATTTATATCTTGTACTTATAAATCTGCATTAACTAATGATACTAATCCCCTATTGATAGCATTGTTAATTATAGAAAAGTGTTACTTTATTAATTTTTTATAGAAAAGGATTATACATCATGACATCAACATAAACAGCAGAACAAGCTTCCAAGGCAAAAGCTTAACAAGAACAGAGCAAACAAAGAAGAGGAAATAGCCGTCAACCGAAAGAGAGAAGAAAAAATAAAAAAAAAATGAAAGGACGATAAGCCAGCGGTATAACTTTGTGGGAGTTAGTAGTTCTTTCTCATCTTAACTTACAATTAAATTTTGCACCAAAAAACAATTTGTGGGAGGACCGAAATAGGAAAGGATATTGTGACCTTATGTGTAATTCTTTCTTAATGATGGGACAATACAGTTGCACGACAGGTGTGAATAAAATAAGAGTCTGTTTAGTTTATTGATTTAAATTTTTAATTTGAGTTAAAATTTAATTTTATATGAGAGTTTTTTATTGTAATAAAAAAATTAAATGTGATTATTTTTAAGAGTTTTTTATTGTAATAAAATTTAAATTTGTGAAATGAACGAGACCTAAATAAAAAAAGATATTGTGAAGTGGTGTAGCGGAGTTCCTCTTGCTCTAAAGACAATAGGAAGACAATTACGATCAACGAAATATTCCTTGAAAGCGGGTGGATGTTGTTTGTGGACAATGAACTTGCAGAAAAAGTTTACTAGCGTAGCTTATTTCTAAAGGGCAAATAGTGTTATGATTTGTCAATGATCCTTGTAACGTCATTTGTAATTCTTTCTTAATGATTGCACAATATACAGTTGTACCAGTGAACAGAATAATTAGGCTTGATTCTTCATTGTAATTCCTAGACTAGTCACAAAAGTGTGAATGAACAATGAAGAGATTCATGAGGGACAAAAAATAGGTGAGAGAAAATAAGTGTGACAAGAAGACAACGCTTCTTCAATGTCTTTTTTCATCAAATCTTCTACTCAATGGAAAATGGATAAAAATAGTTGCAACTCAGAAGGAAAAATATAGGAAAGAAAAGTGTGGAGGTCAATTTCCAACGGTCGAATTTGTGTTAGAGGTTAATGACCAATTGGCGAAGTGGTAAATATTTGATCTATTTGTCTAAGATTGTCTAGCGTATAAACAATAAAATAAAGTGAAAAAAATAAAGAGGAGACATTGAAATTTATAGTGATTCTCCCAATAAATCAGGGTACGTCCATTGTAGTGTTTGTTGTTTGCACTATGTATGCAGAGAATAATACAAAAAGCCTTGATAAAAGCTTGAAAGAGATAGTAATTGAGGAAAGAGAGAGAAAGGGCTGTTCTAGGGCTTGTTGCAGAGGTAGTGCACGAGTTTGTGTGTCTTAGAATTGCCTTCAACGTTGAGGGAAGGCTTCCTTTTATAGCTATAGGCTATACTTATTTGTTTCTCAATTAATGTCAGTTTTCATTTCTTGAATAGAATTGACTTTTCCGATTACATTTTTTATCTTGTTTCCTTATTCCCTTCGTATCTCCTGTGATTTAGGCTAACTTATGTGTGATATGGAGCTTTCCCAAAATCCCAAAATGGAAGATTTTTTGAAAGATTCTCGAAATATTCTTTGGAGTAGTCAACTCCTCTGCTTTACCGAGCAGTCGTAGTCGACTTCGAATGTTACTGTTGATTCAGTCTGATCTTGAAGCTGGGTCATCTTCTAGATGCCTTTAGCTGCTCTATGTGCTTGGATGGTCTTCTTGGTTGTTGAACCTCTAATTTAGTCGACTTGAGTTGACACGTGTAAGGTGGAAATTGAGTGAAAAAATCTGACCCCAACAAAAAGGTAGACTGGAGAAGAGGAATATGACATTGGGATATTTGTTAATGAGTTAAAAAAAAGATATAAATTAATAATAGTTATTTACTTTTCTTGTTGCTGAAAATGAAATCAAACAGCCAGCAGCTGATTCCCCACCATTGTTAGTTTGGGGTATGTGTGTATGTGTGAGGTCTATTACAGGATTAGGATCTGGCTCACTTTGAATCGGTTTTTCGCAGTCAATGTTATAGAGCCACTTTTGGGAGGTGGCCACCCCATTATTAGATTAAGGGTACGTTTCTAATGTCTAGTCTTGTGAGTGTCACCCATTCCTATGGCTTTGATGCAATCTTATATTCTAGACCTTTTGGTGGCCTTAAGAAATTGTCATATTTATCTTTAAAAAAAAGAAAGAATTAACCTTATACTAGACATAGTGTTTTATTTTTTATTTTTTATTTTTTGCTGAAACCATGACTTTGAACTTTATTTGACGACATCGTCTATAAGAAAAAACTAAAGATCACTAATGAGACGTTTAATTCATGGGTTCAGAACCATTGTTTATAATTTTAATTTTTGAAATTCAAATTTTTTTGTGAGAGAAAAATACTGTAGAGAACCAAGAACTATGATTCAAATATTCAATGATGAGCTTTCGCTTAGCAAGTAGGAACTATCTCTCATAAAATAACTGTAAGTTCACATGAATAAATATGCACGAGCAAATTATGCTTAATTATGATGTCTTATCATAGTGCTCGTACCATGGGCCCGAGTGCTCGTACCACTTGCGCGCAATCATCGGGACGTGAGGGTTTGCGAGGTCCCTAACGACACCGTGATTTAACTTACTATACACTTCTTTTTTTTCTATGTCTTTTGTGGAGTCTGAGTTACCTCCCTTTCAGAGGTTGGTACGACACTCAACTAAGTTTATTCTTATAAGTTTTACTTGACTTATTAAGGTGTATGCAATATGACATGACATCGCATAAAGCATAAACATGCATATATAACATATGTAACTTTTTCTTTAAAATCTATTCATATTGTAGGCGAGATTCCTACTTACCTGATTTACAGAGCTGGAATCCACTATTCACCCAACAGTCTATTCTCTTACTTGCTTACTTCTGAAAATGAACACCCATTGAGAGTGTGAGATTAATTGTCGTTTGCTATTCTATTTTAGTACACATATGAAGGAATCTAATCTTTTACTTAATGCGTGTCTTCCTTTCCTTTATTAAAGGATTGTAAAAATTTACAATAATGATCAATTTATTAAATTTTCAAAATCTTATTTTCCTTAATTGCCTTTAACATACATATGTCTAGATTGAAATCAATTATCCAATCTAGTAACTTATTATCCATAATTTACCATATTGGACTTGTTCTATCACTAAGGCCCAATTTGACCTAAAGACATAGTATATGCGTTCTAACTCTAGACCGTCGAAATTTTAGACTTGAGCATGAGTTGTTGAACTAATACGGGCATTGGACTCGCATCTAACTTTGAAATTCTAAAGGCCTAATATATTGGGCTCGTAAGTTCTCATTAGGATGTTTTACTCGAAAACTATTAAGTTTTTTTAAAAGAAACTATTATTCGATTTTCATAAAACCGATTACTCATTTATCGAGTTACAAGTACTAAAATCTCATTATAAATTCTCTTTTGAATACTGACTTTTGAAACTATTGCACAAGTCATTTTACAGTTAGTTCGTAAACCACCGTGAAACTATGTTTTAGAAACTTTTTTTTCGAAATCTTTCTTCATAATTGTTCTTCTTAAAGCGAGGTCTAAAACTGTAGCGACCCTCTTTTGAGGCCGCCACTGTAACTAACTTTTTAACTTGTACTTATTGAAATTTCTTAAAATTTACGGAACATTTTTTTTAAAAGGTCTTATAATAAACATAAAATACGAAATTGCTTTCTTAATTAAAATATTCAAACCTTAACATATTTGTTTCATAATCATAATTAACAAAACTATTTGTAACATAAAGCTGATTGCGGAAATATTTGCGAGTGGTATCCATATCCCGAGCCCCACATCGTTCGTCCACTCGCCAGCAGTCCATCAGGCATTATATATGCCTGTTGCTTACCTACAGTATAAACATTCTATAATGAGCTTTCGCTCAGCAAGTAGAAACTATCTCCCGCAAAATAACTGTAAGTTCACATGAATAAATATGCATGAGCCAATTATGCTTAATTATGATGTCTTATCAGAATCTTATTATCTTATCTTATCTT
>NW_010358448.1:136870-151203 GCF_000414095.1 Morus notabilis | reverse complement strand
CTAAATTTCCCTTGGTATGATATTAAGGCCCAATTCGGCCTAGGACTTATACATGGCATTCTAACTTTTACGCCGCTGAAATTTATACTCCAACGGAGTCTCTTAAACTAATGTGGGCGTTGGACCCACATTAAATATTCGAAATTCTACAGACCTATCGTATTGGGCTCGTAGGTGCCCGTCGGGATAATTCGCTCGGTAAACCTCTACGTTCTTTAAAGAAATCATTTTTCCTTGAAAAATTCCTTTATGAATACTTTCATTAAAATGAGGTTTAATGTCATTGTATTTTACTAAAATTCTATCTCGGGTTCTTTTATGACGTTTTGTGGAAACCGACACTGTTTTAGTTTTGTCTCGTTAAAAACTGTGCAGTTTCTGAAATCTACGTTTTACTGTATCTTAGAGTCGGATTTCAAAATTTTGTTCTTCGCGACAATTTCTTGTCTCGTCGAGATCTAAAATTGTCGTTTTTGGTGAAAGTTTAAATTCGGCCTCTAAAGGCCTCGTTTGGCTGAAAACCGCAGATGCTGTTTTTCCTGAAACTGTTTTAGTAAAAAACTGTGCTGTTTCGGGAATCTGTGTTTTAGTACCTCTTAGGGTCGGATTTTGAAAATCTTTTCTTCGTGAAATTTCTTCCTCTCGTCGAAAACTAAAATTGTCACTTTTGTAAAAAATCAAAATTCAGCATTTAAGGGTCCCGTTTGGCTGAATTAGTGGCTGCCAGTTTTTTTTTTGAAATTGTGTTGGACAGATTGTCCGTTTTTGCAAAATGGCTTCAAACTTAGTTTTGAAGTTAAAATTAGGTTTAGTCATAGGAACCGAAAATGTTCAAAACATCCAGGGCTATAAGTTTAGGCTTTAAAACCTTGAAAAATCTCACTCTATGGCCCTCATTTTCGCGGTCAAAGTCACCGGAAATTTTTTCCTCTAATCCCGAAAATAAGCAACTTAAATCAAGCATAAACATACCACATCAAGCTAACCTCAAAACTCACAAAACCAACATAAAACTCACACACCCTTATTACAACTCATCTCCTCAAGAACCTCAAATTTACATCCACAAATCCAAGCTTAAAGTTGGCTAGAAATTAATGGAGAAGAGTTTGAGAGCTTACCCTTGAAGAACTATCTCTCTCCCTTGAAAACTTTGAACTCCTCTAAGATTTGTTATTGGCTTGGAACTAGAAAGTATAAGGAAATTTAAGAGGAATATTTCTACATTTCAAACTTTACTAAAACATAAAAAAAAGAGAATTTTAGAGTTTTTACCCTTGGAGAAATGTTTGTCTAGACTCCTCCTTTTCTCCTTCAACTTAAACTAGGATTTGTGGTGAGATTTATGGGAACTTTTGAGTGTGTGTGAGGTAAGGGATGGCTTGGTTTTGGTGAGGAAAAAGTTTAGAAAACTTGAGGGTTGGAGCTTTGGAGAACCTGTTTTGGATATGGAGAAGGAAGTGAGATAAAGCAAAAGTTAGGCTTAGATCACATTGGTTCTATTTATAGACCTCTAGGTTATTACCTCCTTTAGTCTACTTAACTAACAAAAATTTTGCTTAAACCCCTTGAAGATGGCCGGCCAAGTGAAGAGAAAAGTGAAGGAAGAAATGTCATGATTTACTTTCAATCATTACTATCACATCAATCCTCTAGCACACTCAACATTTAACCAAAATTTTTGGCTATAAATCCTTGAAGATGGCCGGCCAAGTGAAGAGAAAAATGAGAAAAAAAACTAATCATTAGTCCTATTCACCTCTCTCATCACATCTCATCAAATCACACACACTAACCTACCCCTTGTACTTTTGTCCATTCCCTTAAGTTACTCATTAAAACTGTCCAAAATCATACTGATAGTTATTTTCTCCTGTATACGGGTTCTGGATGCTAGGTTGTACTGTGCTGGGAGATTCTTAAAATTAAGATTCTCTAACTGTATCTATACTGGAAATTCTTCCGTTTTAAAGTACGGTGAGAATTTATCGATCGAATTTACTTGATCGGAAAAATGTGAACTTAACGTGAAATCTGCTACAGAATTTAGGAATGCAGATGTTAATTCCATAAATCATTCAATCACAAAATGTACATAGTATAATGATTTTCCAGGAAAATCCTTGACTCAAATACATGAATTACATTATTAAAATTCTGAGATTTTCTTAGTCACTACAAAAACTATAGTATTTTAGTGAAATCACATCTTGGATTCTTTGATAAACTTTTGTTAAAAATCACCACTGTGTTAGTTTTGTTCAGTTAAAACTGTTCAGTTTTTGAAATCTGGGTTTTACTGCATCTTAGATTCAGATTTTGAAAATCTGTTCTTCATGATAATTCTTCATCTAGTCGAGATCTAAAATTATCGGGTTCGGAGAAAACTGCAATTCAGCCTCTAAAGGGCTCGTTTGGCTGCCACAGTGGCTGCCAGTTTTTGGGACAGCTTTGAGGCATTTTTGAAAATGGCTTAAAACTGAGTTTATTCACAGTCATAGAAAAATGTTCAAAACATCGAGAACTATAAGTCTAAATTTAGAATAACTGAAAAATCATGCTCTAGGATCCTCATTTTTGCGTTCAAAGTAACTAGAAAAATTTTACCTCTAACCAAAATAAGCAAACTTATACCAAGCAGAAATATACCACATAATATTAATCAAACTAACCTTAAACAGATAAACCAATATAAAACTCACACACCCTTATTACAAACCATAGCCTTAAGGAATCACAAATTACATCCATAATCTCAAGCTTAAGATTGGCTAGAAAAACAATAGAGGAGAGTTCAAGAAATTACCCTTGAAGAACTCTCTCTTGAAACCCCTGAAGCCTACCTCTTCTCCAATTTTTTAAGCTAAGATTTGTGGTGAGAGATATGGAAACTTTTGGGTGTATGGCGACTAGAGGAAGGGTCGGTTTGGTAAGGGAGGGTGGAGAAAGGAGAAGAAAGAAGAATAGAGTAAAAGTGAGGCTTAGCTTATGATGGTTCCATTTATAGACAAGTTGATAATCATTTTTAACACCAAATCAACTCCCTTAATCAACTAAATTTTTAAGTTCAAATCCCTTAAGCATGGCCGGTCTAGGTGGGAGAAAGGAAAGGGTAAGTATGCCATAATTTCTCACCTACCACCATCACATCACATCTCATCCAACCAAAACTGAACTCACTCTTGTACTTTTGTCTCATCTCTTAAGTTTCTCTTAAACTGATAAAAATTATACTGACTGTAAGGAAGTATTTAGCCGACAGAAAATTTTAGTTTTTGACGGTTCCTTTTCTACTGTTTATTTACAGTTCAATATTAATCTCATACTACTTTAATATCATATTAAATTCTTACTCGCGTAATCTTCAAACTGTTTCGCGTAATAAGGGAGATATTTTTTAATTATTTTCATTTTCTCAATAAATCCTTGTTAGCCAACGAAACCGGTTAATTAGAAAAACGAATCTAATAAAACACATAAAAGGGTTGTACATAAATGTTTTATCATTTCCACCGACGATCTTTATCAAACAGGGTTCTGTTGGGAGTACCGGTAGTGCCAAATAAAGGGGTGTACCGGAGAACTCCCCTTTTTTTTTTTTTTTTTTTTTTTCTTATGAATGAATACAAATTTTGTTTCAATAGATTAATAAATAGATTTTTTCCCCCCTTAAATTAAAGATAGGATCAAATTCATTGATATAAATTCGCATGAACACAAAGAGTATAGGTAAATTCAACACATGGCACATAGGCTTACAAATCCAAAATGGACAGACACAAAAATGCAAAAACATTATAAAAACGCCTAAGCCAACAAAAATATGCTTATTATGATACGGGAAATCACAGGATCTAAAGACTAAACCCAACGGGAAAAAGATCCATCAAGGAAAAAGAGTGCATGATCCTGAGCTAAAACTTCTAATGGTACTTGAAATTCCTGCACAAACTAGGATCTCATCATAGGCAATGGCAGCAACAACCGACACTTGCACAAGCAACAAATCAACCAACGGCTGGGGCTGAATAACCTCCGAATCATCTAAAATAAATATTGTCTGAGAAAGGTGATAGGTACAAAACTTTGACGAAGATGACAAGTTGATCGAAGAACCCGATAAGTTATCCGCAACTTGATTACCTACATGAAACGAGATAAACAAAAAGTATTTTATTCAAAAAATTGACCAATAATAATCTTTGTAAACCCTGACATTCAAATTCTCTTTGCTCATAGATATATTCTTCAACCTTAGAATGCAAGAGGGAGAAAAGATTAATCTTTGTTAATAGCATCGTGGAAACTATATGGAGAACACTAACAGAATTTTACAAGGTTTGATGTAAGAGGGGGAAAAGGTTCTAAGCAATAAAAAGAACTAACCTCTGTCTGTTAATCTGCAAATTGTGATAAAATGATCACGAAATTAATTCGTAATAAAAAATGCAAATAATCTCTAATGCTGCTTTTTGATGGAAAGGAACAAGTTAGAGGTCTATGATGAACTAACCTCTCATTGTAGACTTGATATGACAATCAAGCAGGAGAAATTTTCGGCAGGAGACGGTCAAATCCTCAAAGACTGAAGCGATGGGAGGCTGTTTGTTAATGCATCTAGCAGCTGAGGTTCCAAATGCTCCAAATTATGAACAGTTAAAACCTTCAATTTGGAGAGATTTAACGAGTAAGAGGAGGAGGAAGATGCTGCAACACTCATAATCTTCAGTTCTAGTGGCTTGAAGCTTGTCCTATCTAGTTCCAGTGTTTCGAGATTTGGAAAGAGGGGCTCAGAATTTAGAACCGGGCAGTTGGATATTTCTAGTTCTGAAAGGACTGGAAAAGGCGGTTGTTGTTGTTGTTGCGGTTGATGCCCCGTTAGCGTTTGACCTCCTCTCCCCCACCATCCATGCAATATAGGGCATTCCATAATCTTGAGTGTTGTTAAGGATTGGAAGAAGGACATCGTTGAAGAAGATAAGTGGTCCCTGTCAGAAACATACTCTAGAGCTGACAAAAATTCAAGTTTAAGCTCCTGAAGAGAAGATAATTGGTGAAGTGGTGGCAGATATTTGAGTTTTGTACAAAAACTTAGTTCCAATCGAACAAGACTAGTAAGCAAAGAAAACCAATCTGGAAGTGTCTCACCCGGATAGTTCCATACTTGTATGGCCTTTATATCTTTGTGTGGCTCTAGGTTTTTTAATGCTGCTTCAGCATTCGCCACTCCTCTTATTTCCCAATTCAACGTTAAGGACTCAAGATGTTCCATGTCATTTAGGAATTGTGCATCCCCTGATTCACCAAGTCCCAAAATCTGAATGGTTAAATGTCCACGCAAGTTTTTAAGCCTGCTCAGTTCACCAAATCCACCCCTCTCATTTAAATTGTTCTCTGCCACTACTATAAACATATCTAACGTTTGAAGTGACGCCAATTGACCGATACCACGAGGCATATGTGTCAACTGCAAACAACCATCAATCTCGAGATGCCTCAAACTGATTAGATTCTGTATATCTGTAGGCAAACTAACAAGACTAGTACAAAAACAGAGGATTAGTGTTTGCAAATAATACAACTCTGTTATGGAACGTGGAAGCTCCTTGATGTAACGATTATGTGAGAGATCAAGGTATCTAAGATACTTTAGTCTACCAAATTTATTTGGCAAAGTCTCCACATCTCTTTCAATTCTGAGACTCAATGCCCGTAGGTACTTAAACTTTGACAGGATCTCATCATAATGTGATGAACTCAAATTCTTTGACTGAGGTATAATGAATGTGCGCACCTTTTTTTCATTGAACATTGCTGAAATTCGGAACGAGTCATCAGATTTGAATTCAACATATATATGACGAACTCTTTTAAAAGCATTTCTTGCATTTCTACCTAACCTGATACTACTAGTATATTGATCAACTAGATTTTCATCTAATATGTTTGTGCTCTTACCTGCCACTAAACACGCAAGATCATGCATAAAATGATGCATTTTACACGACCTTATAGACCTTGACGGCAACTCATCTGTTTCAGCTTGTTGGAAAAAGTACCTCCGAAATAAAATCATAAAATTCTTATATCCAATTTCTTCTAGTTGCGTACTATTGCTATTAGGAATAATAAATCCTTGTGCTATCCAAAGTTTTATTAGTTGCCCTACATTGATCTCATGATCCTTTGGAAATAAGCTACAGTAAGAAAAACAATGTTTCAAGTCTGGTTGGAGATTATTGTAACTTAGCTTAAGAATAGCCATCATATTCTCACTTTGATCTTCAAAATCTACTTCTGCTAGTTTAGTGTCCCTAAATGACTTCCACTCACTTTCAAGGTTTTGAGAGGTATATTGCCTTGATTTTAATAGCGTCCCTATTGCCTTTATAGCAAGAGGAACTCCTTGACACTTGGCCACAATTTCCTTTCCTATCTTTACAAGGCGGGGGTACACAGTTGGCTCATAACTTTGTTGCACAAATGCTTCTCTCTCAAATAAAGCCCAAGACCTGTTTTCGTCCAAACGACCTAAACTATATATTCTAGTTGAATGTGTTGTCATTTGGGCAACAATTTCACTCCTAGTAGTAATTAATAGTTTGCTACCCTCTGCACCTACGTTTAAGAATGTTTTTAGCGAATCCCATTGACCACTATCCTCATTCCAAACATTATCTAAGACAAGGAGGTATTTCTTTCCTTGTATTTCTTTCCTAAGATGATTTTGCAATTGCTCGTTATCGAGGTTTGGTTCTGGACTTTTACCAGTTACGGATCTAATAATTTTTTGAAGAAGTAATTTCAAATCGAAAATGGAAACAGAAACCCAGAAAGTATTGTTGTCAAAATACTCTTTAACCCTCTTATCATTGAATACAAACTTAGCTAGTGTGGTTTTCCCTAATCCTCCAAAACCAACTATGGAAACAACGGACACATTTTCTTCCCCTTCAATGTTATTGTCTAGTAAATGTTCTAGTACGTTTTGTTTATCAGTAACCCTTCCAATAACTTGGTCAGAACTTAGATATGAATCAGACTCCCCCCATCCCTCTGTAGAGGCCGAAACACCCCCCACTTCAAGGCGCTCAAGACGCAAGAGAAAATCCCTATTTCCTTTAATATCAGCTAAAGTCTCTCTAATTTGTGTAATTTTATTAGATATTTTCCATCTAAAGAGCGGGTTTAAATTGCGTACCTTTGCTTTGATCTGACCAGGAACCACTTCGTCCTGTAGTTTTTTGTAGAAAACTTTGTTCACCAAGTTATCAGCGTCATAGATAACATCTTCAAGACTGTCGAGCCACACTCGGGCTTGGTCGTTGGTATCTTGCTTCTTCTCTGCATCAAGAACTACACGTTCGATTAAGCTGATGGTGTCCTCAAGTTTGCGGAGCTCCTTCTCAAACCACAATGGCAGCCTTATTTTTTTCAAAGGTTCAGAAGCCACGTTTGCGACGAATCCTGTAAGAATGGCTAATAATGCTGCTTCGGCCATTGTTATTAGTTGTTGATATGGAAGGTGAATAGGGAAGCGAAACTTGATAAAACGATGAAATTGGAAATGTAATTGATGGAGAGTTTTAGAGCAATATATCAAAGGCAAAGATTATGGTCAATGCAGTGTGATGGTGTGAGAAGGAAAGAGCGAACTATTGCCGCTATTTATAAGAACCTAAGCGATGTATATATTGGGCTACGTAGATTTAAATTTTTAATGATATATAATTTATGTGAGAATTTTTTATTATAATAAAAATTAAATAAAATTATTTTTAAAATTTTTTTATTATAATAAAATTTAAATTTTAAACTCAAATCAATAAAATAAACATATTATTATAGCCATTTGCTAATCAACTATTAACTTTATTTTTTATTTGCATACTCCCGTTGCTTTTTTTTATTTATAAAATAAATTAAAAAATATACATGTCCACTCAGTAATATTTATTCAGTAACTTATTAGTAGTCACTAGCCGTTGGCTTCTTCAGCTGGATTTTTGTCATTGACATCTCCTAATATTTTAATTTAAAGCTTATAAACTATCTTAATTAGTGAACAACATCATGACATTTAACTTTACTGATCACCTAAGCACTATTTAACTTTATTTAACGTCTATTTATAGTAGTAGTATTAATAATAATAATAATAATAATGATATAAGAAAATAAAAAAATATATAGACGTTACTGATCACTCAAATACTATTCAACTTTATTTTTTTATTTACTAGATAAGTTCAAGTGTTGATTAGATTTTTTTTTTTTTTTTTTTTTAAATTTAAGTGAAAGAGGTCACCAGCTGGTTGATTCTCCAACTATTTTATTTTACTTTATTTTATTTTATTTATGAGAGTAGAGTTGCCGTTGGAATTTCGCACTAATCAATCTAATTATCGGTTCATATACAAGTACGAGAATACCTATCCGTTTGTTCGCTGATTCCCATTTCTTTATTTATCATGAATTATTATAAAAGTAACCCCTAAAATTAATCTAATTATTTTAATGGGAACTAGCCGTCGGCTTCTTCAGCTTAAAAAAAAAATGCTGCCATAAAGTTCCACCACTCAATGCTGCCATAAAATGCAGCCATAAAGTGCCGTAAATATATGACAGTATCCAAGTGAATCCTATATATTTTTATCAATCAACATTAATTTTTTTTCTTTATTTAAGTTTTACTAAAGGATGTTTTCTACAGTAGGGTGTTGAACGAAATGCTTGCAGTTGTCAATATCAACGTACAAGATAAGTCGTCGAACCTTCTGGCGTCTCTTTAAAAAGTATTTATGGGATGTTTGTTTTAAATGTTCATTTATAGTTTGCTTACTTGCACTTAATACTTAATAGATTGATTGTAAATAGATGAATGATGTGGAGATCGAGAAATTAATACCGATCATAATTATTTTTGTAATTAATTTTACATTATAAATAGTTTTACTAATTATAATTTTAAAACTATATGTTAAATGGTTATATGGATTATGAACGTAAGTAAGCAAGACTTAAAAATTAAGTATATACATATAGATATATTTATATGTTTTGAGAAACAAATATGTTAATCAAAAAAGTAATTCGTAATTTATGTCTACTATAAGAGTTATTAAAAAATTATTTGCATAAAAGCCTGTTCTTTTATTTAGTCGTTGGAGAGAGAAAAAAATTATTAAAAAAAAAAAGAGTGTTAGCCCTATGCTAATCAGCCAATCAAACATAACTCTATTTTTTATTTGCATAAAAGCCTGTTCTTTTATTTATTTATTTATTTATAAAAAAACTCCTTTGTAACTTGTAAGTGGTCAGTGATCACTAGCCGTTGGATTCTTTAGCCATTTGTCTTAAGGAAGAAACCGTTGGCATTTCCCACTGTTTTAATCTGATTATACATTAATTAGTGATGACCATGTGACTTATGTCTGCTACTGCCCATATCCTAACTTTTATTTATAAAGTAAGAGAAAAGTATGAATTCCTATCCGTTATGTTGGCTAATTCCCATTTATTTATTTAGTTTGGATAATATAAAGTCGACCCTTGTCATTTCAATTTCGTGCTAGTATATAACAAATATTTTACCGGTAGGATACTCTTTATCAGATTTTGTTAATTTTATATAAGATTGATCGTTTAATTAAATATCAAATCACGTGGTTATTGAAGTCACATATTTAAATTAAATAGTGATGAGGCGAACATTTTTTTAGCTAA
Organism: Morus notabilis; assembly: GCF_000414095.1. Classification (NCBI taxonomy): domain Eukaryota; kingdom Viridiplantae; phylum Streptophyta; class Magnoliopsida; order Rosales; family Moraceae; genus Morus; species Morus notabilis. The sequence continues at coordinate 141,477 of NW_010358448.1, read as the reverse complement.
AGAAGCCAGCGGCTAGTTTGCATTTAAATAATTGAAATGACAAGGGTCATCTTTATATTATTCAAAATAAATTAATAAATAAATGGGAATGAGCCAATAGGTATTTATATTTTTTTTTATCTTATCTTAAAAATAAAAATTAGAATATGGCAGTAGCAGACATAAATCACATGGTAGTACCTACCCTCTGAGTGCCATAATCAAGGCTCTTCTACCCCAAAAAAAAAAAAAAAAAAAAATCAGGTTACCAAAAAATTTGATTTGGCCACCGGATCTTTATGTTTTTGTTTGATGATAAAACTGCCCTTCTTTCGTGTTTTTAAGAGACAAATTTTTTTTATTTCTATTTAATGGTTTTTTTAAATATATTTGAAAAAAAAATTTCAAAAAATGTTTCAAGGTATAAAAATGTATTTTTTAAAACGTTGAGATATCTACTTAAAATTTTAAAAAACATAAGATATTAAATTTATATTTCGGTAAAAGGCCGAGTATTAAAATAATTTTTCTATAAAATAAAATAAAATAAAAAGAATGGCTGAAGATTAGTGGATAGGTATTATTTTATATAAACAAATGAGATAGCGGTTAGTTGGTGATTAGTATATACGGCTCCACTTTTGAAATTTTATTTTATTTTCCTATCTGAAGTCACATTGCTTATTCTTTTAGGTTTTTTATTTTATTTTTTTTATTATAAATAGTAAGAATAACTCCTTTTCACTTCCCACACTGCAACCATACAATCTTTGCGTTATCAAGCCCTCAAAAACACTCTGTTCTAATTTTCTCTGTTTTTGCTTTCTCTTTCCTTTACGCCTTCCATAAAAACAACTAATGGCTGAAGGAGTACTCTTCAACGTTATTCAACCAATCATTGAAAACTTGGCTTCTGAACCTCTCGAAAAAATCAGACTGCCATTGTGGTATAATGGCGAGCTCCGCAAACTAAAGGGCACCATCACCATGATCAAAGCTGTGATTCTTGATGCAGAGGAGAAGAAAGAAACCAACAACCAATTCAAAGTGTGGCTTGAAAGTCTCGAAGATGATATCTACGATGCTGACAACTTGGTTGACGAGTTTCGTTACCAACAACTACGCCGCAAAGTGCTTTTCGGTAAGAAAAGGGCGAAGAAGGTACGCATTTTCTTCTCGAGATCAAAACAACTTGCTTTTAGAGTGAAAATGGCTAACAAAATTAAACAAATTAGAGAGAAATTAGATGAAATCAAAGGCAATCAGGTATTTTCTCAATTAGATAAGTGCGAACATGGAGAGACACGTCTTGTCTCCTCTATAACAAGTGGGAGGGAGACTCACTCATTTGTAATTAATGATCATGTTATTGGGAGAGATAATGATAAAAAAGAGATACTAGATTTTTTATTAGGCAACAATCTTGAGGCTAAAGAAAGTGTGACCACTGTTTCCTTAGTTGGAATTGGCGGATTAGGGAAAACCACACTAGCTCAGTTAGTTTACAATGATGAATTAGTCAAAAGGAATTTTTGGTTAACAATATGGGTTTGTGTTTCTGATGTTTTTGATTTGAAGTTACTTATTCAAAAAATTATTAGATCCGTGGATAATGCTAGCCCAGATCAAAACCTGGACTTGGACCAGCTCCAAAATCAGCTTAGACAAAAAATACAAGATAAAAGATACCTTCTAGTATTAGATGATGTCTGGAATGAGGATATTAATAAATGGCATAGGCTAAAAGAATGCATAATGCCAGGTGCAAAGGGCAGCAAAGTATTAATAACTACTAGGAGTATAAAAGTTGCTCAGATTGTTCATTCGACTAAAACTCATATGTTAAGTGGTTTGGACAAAGACAAATCTTGGGCATTACTTGAGAGAGTGGCATTTGATGAGGAAATCAATGAGCCAACTACTCAGTACCAACGCCTTGTAGAAATAGGAAAGGATATTGTGGGTAAGTGTGGAGGAGTTCCTATTGCTATAGAGACAATAGGGAGAATTTTGCAAATAAAGAAGAATTCCTCGCAAAACTTTGAATCGGAGTGGATCAAATTTAGGGACATGAAACTTGCAGAGGTAGATTATCAATATGGTAGTGGCATCCTATCTACGCTTATGTTAAGTTACAATAATATCCCTTCACACTTGAAGCATTGTTTTGCTTATTGTAGCTTATTTCCAAAGGATCATAGGATCAATGTACAACAATTAATAAAACTTTGGATAGCACAAGGGTTTATTAAACATGTTGGGAGTAATAGTCAGCTAGAAGATATTGGTTATGAGTATTTTATGATCTTATTCTCGATGTGCTTTTTCCAAGAAGCTGAAATTGACGAGTTGTCAAGAGCTATAAAGTATTGTAAAATGCACGATCTCATGCATGATCTTGCAAGTCTAGTGGCTGGTAAGAGCATACAAATATTTTATGTCAATACTAGTAATATTGAGTTAGCAGAAAATGGTTTTGAAAAAGTTTGCCATATATCTGTAGATTTTGCAAATAATAATAGCTCATGCCAAATTCCAAAACTCTTGTTTGAAGAAAAACAGATGCGCACATTTATTTTACCTGAGTCAAAAATATTAAGTTCATTATACTGTGATGATATTGTGTCAAACTTTAGGTTCCTACGGGCATTGAGTCTCAGAATAGAAAGAAACGTGGAGACTTTGCCAAATGGGTTGGGTAAACTAAAGCATTTGAGATATCTTAATCTCTCAAATAATCCTCATATCAAGGAGCTTCCGAATTCCATAACAGAGTTGTATAATTTGCAAACATTAATCCTATCTTCTTGTAGTAGTCTTTTAAGTTTGCCTCCAGGTATACGAAATCTAATCAATTTGAGGCATCTTGAGATTAGAGGCTGTGGGAAGTTGACTCATATGCCATGTGGAATTGGTGAATTGATGTTGCTTCAAACATTAGATATGTTTGTAGTGGCAGGCAACGTATCAAGTGAAAGTGCTGGATTTGATGAACTGAGCAAGCTCTACAACTTGCATGGAGGTTTAACCATTCACATTAGGGGACTTGGTGAATTAGAGGCTGCAAAATATTTAAAGGAGAAGAAGCATCTTGAGTCCTTAGTCTTGAGTTGGGAACTGGAAGAAACGATGGGGGATGATGCTAAAGTAGCATTTGAATGCTTAGAGCCACCTCAAAATATAAAATCCATACAAGTGTTAAACTATCCGGGTGAGAAATTTCCTAATTATCTTTCTTCGCTCACTATTCTTGCTCGATTGGAACTTAGTGGTTGTGAAAAATGCAAATATTTGCCACCTCTGCACCATTTGTCTTCTCTGCAGGAACTTAAACTGAATTCTTTGTCAGCTCTGGAGTATGTTTCAGAGAGGGATATGGAGTGGATCAAAGAATGCTTCCCATCCTTAACAACACTTGTGATTAGTGAATGCGTTAAAATGAAGGGATGGTGGGGGAGAGAAGGAAAAGATTTTGGTGAAGTGCTAACAGAGCATCAACAACCTTCTTTTCCTATTCTTTCAAAACTTATAATAGTCAATTGTCCTCTTCTAACTTCCATGCCCTTGTTTCCCAATCTCCAATACCTGAAACTGCATAACACAAGCTCCAAGCCATTCGAGATAGATACTACTGTTGCAGCAACATCATCAACATTTTCCTTCTCCTCCTCACCTTCCCCTCTTTCCAAATTGAAGCATTTAGATATTCAGTTCATTCACGATTTGGAAAACCTGCTACCAAAGGCAACGCACGAACTCCCATTGCTTCAGTCTCTGAGTATCAATAACTGTTCAAAGTTGGCATCCCTTCCAGAAGGAATAAGCAATCTCAAATCTCTTCAGAACCTAGCAATTTTGAATTGCGAGAATTTGAGCTCACTTCCAGAAGGGATAGGCGGCCTCCCGTCGCTTACACATCTTACAATTGTTGGATGTAACAATTTGAAATCGATTCCTAAAGGGATAGGTAGTCTCCAGTCGATTACATATATTACAATTGTAGGATGCAGCAATTTGACCAAGATTCCTAATGAGATAGGAAGCCTTACATCTCTAGAATATGTGAATGGTCAAAATTTCATTGAATTACCAAAGGACTCATTGGCTGACTACCTCCTGCGGCAAAACTCTCCAGCTTGATTCAATGCCATATGAACTCTAATGCTCCACTGCTTGTTTGGGGTTAGTTTATCATATACCTCTTTCTATTAAAAAGCAACATTTGAGAAAATTTGTGTTTTACATCAATTTTTCAGGAGGACAATGAAATATTTTCAAAATTAAATTACTTACGTCACTCATTTTTTCCTGTAATTATTAGTTAATATATATCATGCTGTCTTGAGCTTTGTAGTTCCTCAACATTTATATTTCGTCTGTCATATGAAACGATAACTTATCGTCTTTAGTTTCTCTTCCTTCAGAAATCCAAGTTCAGCTAGCTAGTTGTGGTGGAGTTTTCTATAACTACTCTTTGGTTACAACTCTCGAGGAGAGGTGATCAGCTAGTTGGTCTTCTGTGTTTCATGGTAGCTGTACAAATCAGAGGTCAGTCATAAGCTAGCAGCTTCTCTACAGCTCTCTACAGTTCTAGAGTTCAATCATAAATCTTTATTGTTATTTTTTTG
>NW_010358448.1:115201-136780 GCF_000414095.1 Morus notabilis | reverse complement strand
GGACTTTGTGTTTTTGTTGTATGCATACATTTTTGAAACGAGGTAACAGAAGTAACGTTCTGTTTTTATGAATTGGTCATTTTGATGTTTGCGTTATTTTTCCCTTTCATAACAAAGCATGTTGACTGGGGACTTTCACTTGTCCAACAATATATTTAAAAAAAAAAAGAAAGAAAGAAACAATCTGGCACTGATGTTTTTTGTCCAACATTCTATGATGTGTTAGTGCTGAACTCATAAAAAATAAAATATGAATTAAAGATTAAGGTCTTGCATATCAATGACCCTCTGTATTATGTTTCAGGGGCATAAAATATTTACTGAGAAATATATATAGAAAAAAAAGCGTTGAAATTGATGCTGAGAAGGTTATGTATTTATTTATTCATAGTCCCTTAAGTTCTCAAACTTTCTTTAAACACACATCTTGAAGCAAGGAATTGAAGCAATCATCTTTTCCTTCATCTAGAAAATTCATTCTAGGAGTTCATGACTATCTTTCTTCATGTTAACATTTGGTTTCAATTTATTACAATTTTCTTCACGGAAGAAGATCATCAGTAGAAAGTCCCTTGAGATTTTGTTTTTTCCTGGCATCAAAACCTTGCAAAGTTTTATTTGTTTTTTCGCATATCGTTTCCTTGCTTTTATTAGCTAGCATTGCCGGAAGCCAGAGATATATCCATGTGCATGCTAATTGTAGTTTCAGACTTTACTGAATTATTATTCTTCCACTTGTTGAGTCAAGTGATTTTCTTTTTGTCAGGTTTCATATTGATAATGAGGTTGCAGATATCTTCAATCAACTTGTCATCCCACTCATGGTCAAATTTTTTTGCTGAATTTTTGTGCCTCTTCTTTCTTCAGACTTGTCAGCTATGCCCATTTTTAATTTTAGATGACTCGAGGTTGTTCATGCTTGGCTGTTAGTTTGTTGCTTGTACAAGTTTCTGCTGTTGCTGCTCATATTCTTTGCTTCTACCAATTGGTCTCTGAGAGCCTTGTCTGAGCAGGAATATCAAGAATCATTAGCAGTTTTAGTTCGGGGTCATGCACTCTTTTTCCTTGATGGATTTTTTCCCATTGGGTTTTTTCCTGTCAAGGTTTTAATGAGGCATCTTTTTTCTAAGGATTAGATTCCATGATTTCTTGTATCATAAGCATCCTTCTGTTAGCTTAGGTGTTTTTGTTCTGTTTCTGTCCATTTTGGATTTGTACGCCTAAATGGCACGTGTTTTATTCACCTAAACTGTTTGTATTCGTTCGTTTCTTTTAATTTTATCAATGAGACGAATCTAATTAAGGGTTGATTTGTCTGATCAAAATATACGACTCACATGGTTTCTTCTTTTTTTCAGAGTTTCTCTAGTAGTCCTTCCCAACAGTAGTCCTAATTTTTGACCGTTAGATTTGGTCAAAATCACATCAAATTGAAAAAATATGCAGAACAAACAGTATTTAATAAAGATTTAACGGTTGTAAAGGGTGTACTGTAAATGCATAATCTTGCAAGTTTAGTGGCAGATAAGAACATAAAAATATTAGATGGAAATACAGGGGAATTTGAAAGCAGTACTAACAGAATTAGGTTTAGATAGTGATATAAAAAATGCTTTAAAAAAATGTTCATCATATATATGTTGATTTTAAATTTGAAAAATCGTGTCGAATTCCAACACAATTGTTAGAACAACGAAAGATGCGCACACTTATTTTACCCAAGTTTCAAAGATTGAGTTCATCGGACTATGATGATATTCTATCAAACTTTAAGGGCCTGTTTAGTTCGCTGATCGAGTTTTTAATTCGAGTTGAGATGTGACGTTATGTGAGAGCTTTTTACTGTAACAAAAAAGTTAGATGTGATTGTTTCTAAGTTCATGCGTGCATTGAGTCTTAAAATTGAAGTTAATGTAGAAACTCTACCACATAATTTGGGTAAACTAAAGCATCTTAGATATCTTGATCTCTCACAAAATAATCGTATCGAGAAGCAACCAGATAAAATAACAGGGTTGTACTATTTTTGGACTTGACTTGCACTGACGTTAAAGAGTGCATATTTTTGGACTTGGCAAAACTAGGGCGACACAATATTTAAAGGACAAGGAACACCTTGAGAACTTAGTTTTGCATTGTATTATTAGAAATGAAGCAACTGAGAATGTTGAAGAAGACTTTGAATGCTTAGAGCCACCTCAAAATACAAAAGCCATAAAAGTGTCATTTTATCCGGGTGGGACATTTCCTAAATGGCTTTCTTCGCACACTAGTCTTGTTCGCTTGGAACTAGATTATTGTAAAAAATGCAAATATCTTCCACCATTGCACCATTTACCTTCTCTTCCGGAATTTAGACTTAGTATGTTTCAGACAGGGAGTGGAACAAAGGTGACCATTTATCCAAGTCCTTCCCATCCTTGGAGAAACTCGATATTAGAGGATGCGATAATCTGAAAGGTTGGTGGAGGAGAGAAAGAGAGAATTTTGGTGAAGCACTAATAGAGCATCAACAAACTTCTTTTCCTAATCTTTGGAAAGCGATAATATCTGATTGCCCTGTTCTAACTTCTATGCACTTGTTCCCGAATCTCGAAAATCTGAAACTACACAAGACAAGAACCAAGCCACTAGAACGGACAATCACGATGAAATTGAAGAGTGAAACTGCTAGTGTTGCAGCAACATCATTAGCATCTTCCTCCTCCTCCTCCACTTCCGCTCCCTCCAAAATGAAGCATTTATCTATTGAGGATGTTGACGATTCAGAATCGTTGTTGTTAAAGGCAGTAGTACACAATGGCTCATCGCTTCAGTCTCTGAGTATTAGGATGTGTTCAAATTTGACCTTACTTACAGAAGGGATAGGCGGCCTCTCATCGCTTACAGATCTTACAATTCATGGATGCGAAAATTTGGTCTGGATTCCAATTGGGATAGGCAGCCTTTCATTGCTTCAGTCTCTGACAATTTGTAGTTGTTCAGAATTGGCATCACTTCCAGAAGAGTTAGGCAACCTCTCATCGCTTCACTCTCTGGATATTTTTAACTGTTCAAAGTCATCATCACTTCCAGAAGGGATAAGCGGCCTCTCATTGCTGCAATCTCTGAAAATTAGCCATTGTTCAAATTTGGCATCACTTCCAGAAGGGATCGGCAACCTCTTATCATTTCAGTCTCTTTGTATTACGTACCGTTCAAATTTGGCATCACTTTCAGAAAGGATAAACAACCTCTCATCGCTTCAGTTTCTGAGTATAAAGAACTGCTCAAATTGGCATCACTTCCAGAAGGAATAGGCAGAGTCTCGTCGCTGCAGACTCTAAAACTTAGTCGGTGTTCGAATGTGGCATCAATTCCAGAAGCGATATGCAGTCTCTCATCACTTAAATATCTCATAATTGAAGGATGTAGCAATTGGACCTCGATTCCTAGTGGGATAGGTGGGCTCCCATCTCTCGAGGCCGTTAATAGAAACTGTTGCGATGAAATTACAATGGACGCATTGGCTGACTACCTCCTGCAGCAGAACTCTCGAGCTTGATTGTCATATGAAGTCTAATGCTCCACTACTTTTATGAGGTTAGTTCATCATATACCTCTAATTTGATATTCCCTCCCATTTAAAAGTAGCATTTGACAATACTTGTGTTTTATTAACTTTGCAGGAACACAAATCATCTAAATTGAATTACTTATATTAATGCTTAGAACAGTTCCCTATAAAATAAAATAAAATAAAAGCATATTGATCCGTAGGGAATTATTGAATTAAAACAATCTTCTTTTCCTATCTATTAGCAGTAGCAATTGTTATATTCTTCATCTAGAAATTTCTTTAAGATGTCTTTTTTTTTTTTTTTTTTTTCACTCTCTCTCTTTTGTTTCCTCGCATTAAGTGATTTTTTGTTTGTCAGGTTTCAAATACGTAATCAGGTTGTGGATAAATTAGCAGGTTTTTTGATCCACTCGTCAGCTCACTCGTGGTGGCATTCTTCGCCAAATTTTTGTACCTCCATCCTTTTTCAAGGCTTGTCAGCTATTTCCAAATTTTTCTTATAGACGATTCAGGGATTGTTAGTTAGTCCCGACTGTTGGTTTGTTGCTTGTGCAAGCTTGGTTGCTGCGGCTCTCATTGTCCTTTGCTTATGCCAGTTGATCAATGAGATCCTTGTTTCAGGAGAAATTCCAAGTCTCATGAGCAGTTTTGGTTCGGGATCATGCATTCTTTTTCCTTGATGGATTCTTTTCCCTTTGGTTTTTTTTTTTTTTTCCCCCTTCCAAGGTTTTAATGACGCATTCAAGCACCCATGACTAGGGATTAGATCCTGTGATTTCTCGTTCATAAGCATCTTTTTGTTCGTATCATAAGTATCTTTTTGTTGGCTTAGTTGTTATGGTGATATTTTTTTTTTGGGGGGTACAAAAGCAGACTACAGAAAAATATGAAAACTCTGAAAAAAATGCAAAGTTCACTGTCCGAGAGAAAAGTTTAGATATACGGAAGAGAGTTAGTGGAGTTTTGTAACTTTGTAGTAGTTTGATCAGCAACTTTCTTTTCTCGACCCTGAAAAATACAAGCAATTTTGTAAAACCATACAAGTCTTGTTTCTTTCATATCTTTCCTACTGTTATCAAATGGGATTGCTCCATTTTTCGACTGCATGTTTCGCTTAACCTCAAATATTGCAGAACTATGACAAAGAACACTTGCATCATCAAACGAGCCATGTTTAACATGGCCATCCAATTAAAAAAAATAAAAAATATCTCCAAAATATAAGTTGTTTGTCAAGCCCCACTTGCATCGTGAAATTGAAAGTAAACAAAACGCTAAATTCGTCACATGGCAGATTTAGAAGACCTTGAGACGGGGGCTGAAATCAAAATAAGAAAAAACATAGGATGTCATACATATCTGGATCTAGATAGCAAAACTGTGACAGTTCATTGACTTGGACACAGGTCAAATTGATCTTGTTCATTCTCAATTGAGTATTCAGGAATCTCTCCTTGCTAATGTGTAGTATACATAATTTCTATTGCTTAAGAGAAACTTTTTCATGTTAAAATCTGAATAGTTCAGCATTCTACATATCTTCCAAGAGGCTACCCATTTATTCATTTAATTATTTATTTTGTTGTGGCAAAAATCATGATGGGGAGACATGAATTTGAGCCAGATTAGAAAGCGTATTAGAATGTAGAATCAATCGCCTTTTATTATATGATATGACAGCATTCTAGTTCTCTTCTACATCTTATGTGGTTAAATCAATAATTGCATGTGCAAATACAGAAAACAATAATTGTAGTAAATAGCATATTGAACGACTCATAGCCAAGTCATTGGCGACTCTTTTACCTGAAAACGTGAACCAGCAACTCCAGAAGTGTTTAAGGACAGAACAGAACCATCTTTAAAAATCAAATTAGCTATTCTTGATTATCCAAACTGTACACAGTTCTTGAAAAAGCAAATCTAACTAACTACTCTTGCTACCAATCATATACAAGCAAGTGCTTAAACTAATGACAACTCATAACTAACCTGATCTTAGCCGGCCGTTAATTACCATTAATCTCCTAGCTAATTACGCAACCGTGAGCTTGAAGTTGACATTGTCAAGATATCACCTACTTGATCCTATGAAGCCACATGTCGTATCACAAGCCGTCTCCAGTCTCCACAGCACTTTCCTTCTAAGAAAAAATAGGGATCTAATTTTATATGTTTTGTTCTAACACGAAGAAAGGGATTAGCGGCAAGCATTAATGTGCTCAGGTTGTCACACTTAGATCACAAGAAGTCTTGCAGAACTAGCTTTGAAGCTTTCCTAACAATGATTGCAACCAAGAAATATTTGCAAGCAGATTTGCTACACTTCTGAACTCTGCTTTAGTGTAGACGTGAAAACACAATATCCCCAGTTGGACCTTCTATCATCGAGTTTGGTATCACTCCTAAGTTGTCACTCTTTTATTAATCGATGTTTACAAAATTGCTACATAATTAATAATATGAGATTGCGCATATCAATAAAATTAAAATAGTGACAACTTATGAAGTTAAAAATTGATATTAGAGTTAGTGTACCTAACATTTTTTTTTTTCTAAATAAACCTCAAAATGTACTATAAAAATGGAAAAAAAAACTTTTTGCTTTTGATTTGTTTTGCTATGCTTTGCTTTTAGAGTTTAATTCTCCTGAACTTTAGTATCATTTCAGTTTGGCATCTGAACTTAAAATTAATCCCATTAAAAAAAATGAAATGTGATCATGTGATCTTTTTATTAAAAAATGAAAAATGATCATATAAGCACATTTAATCCCCTCTTTTTCTGCATGACTTTAACAAAAATTTTAACAAGAAGTGTTAAGTGAGAGTAAATCAAAATTCAAGAGAAAAAAATGAAAATTTTTAAAATTTAAGTGGCAAATAAAAAATAACTTTAAAATTTTGGGGCATTAATAAGATTAACTCTTGTTTTTAATTTTTTTAATTTTTATTTTTGAGCACAATTGCCCTTGAACTTGTTGTCGTTTAGTAAATTGCCATCTAAACTTTTTATTTTAAAAATCAACCCCTTAAACTTATAAATTTTTACAATATGCCCCATTTTATAAAATGTGCTCAAATTTTTTGTTAGATTTAGGGTTATTATTACCTATGTCTCCGAATTTCGGGGTTACCCCTATTTTGCCTACTAAATTTTAAAAATACTCACCTTACTATTCTAAACTTTTATAAACTTTCACTTTGCCAAATATCATCAAGATTGAGGAATTAAAAGATTTATATTATATTTGAATTGAGATGTAAAATTTTTCGTTGAGTATGCTTTTTCGACATTAATGTAACACAATTATTGTTAAAATGAAACATATTATAATAATTTTATATGTTAAAAGGATAACTTATTAAAATAAAAAAATTTAAAAGGACAATTTATTAAATCACGTCAAGTTTGGGGGCAAATGTGCTATTTATTTATTTATTTTTTCAGGGTGGGTCATTGGCAATGCCCAAAATTTCGAGAAACAACGCCGCTGGTGACCGCTCAGCGAGTTCAAGTTTGAAAGTAAAACTGAGCAGAGCAGAGCCCGCCCTAACAAATGAATTGAAGACTTAGAGAGAGAGAGAGAGAGAGAGAGAGAGAGAGTTAGGGTTTCGAATCAATGGAGGCCGCAGTGGTCGACGCCGGCTCCAAGCTCCTCAAAGCTGGTCCCGCTATTCCTGACCAATCTCCTTCCATGGTAATCCCTTCATTTCTCTCTCCATTTTCACTTTTCGTTGAGCTTAGACGACTGATTTAGGGCACGGCTTGTTTCGCTCCAAATAATCGTCATTCTTCTTTGGAAATACTTGTCTCTGAACATTGCAAAATTCAAGCTTTTAGTCTTAAGATGATTTTTTAGGTTATAACTTAATTCGAGATTTTGTTCAATTTCAGACCAAGTTTCTAATTGCAGGACAGAAAGGAAAGTTTGGATTTTTTTTCCTTCTTTGTTTTTAACTTCTTTGTTGTATGGTCTAGATAATTCCTACGCAAATGAAACGAGTGCTTGAAGAGGGATCGGTGAACGAAAGCTCGTTGTCTGAGGATATTACCGTTGATCCTGTCGTTCGGGGTTATATTAGAGATTGGGATGCAATGGAGGATCTGTTGCACCATGTTCTGTATACTGGACTTGGCTGGGAAATTGGCAATGAAGGGCAGATACTATTTACCGATCCACTTTCTACCCCGAAGGTATAAGATGTTTTCTTGCAGTTAGTACATGTCAAATTTAATAATGCTTTCTCGTCTGATTGTGCTTGATTATTTACATGAATCTGAAGTTTTTAAGGGCGAAAATAATAGGATGAGAGGATTTTTATGGCCAGGCTGTCAGAGAGCAGTTGGTGCAACTGATGTTTGAAATGTTTAACATATCGGGCTTCTATGCTTCAGAACAAGCTGTATTGTCGCTTTATGCAGTAGGACGAATCTCAGGATGCACTGTTGACATTGGTCATGGAAAGATAGGTATGTTATCTAGGTACAAGGGTTGTTAAGTTGATGGTTGGTTTCTAATCTCTTGTGAATCAAAAGAATCTTAAACTTGACTACGTGTAAATAGTGTAACCTTTTCTTTTCTTTTCTTTTTATTTGTTTGGAATTGCAGTAAGTTCTAAGTTATCTTTAGTTTGTAAGTTAATAGATTGATACTTAGTTATCTTCTTTAAACCTTTAAGACATAGTGAGTAGTGAATAGATTGCTCTTTTAACTCTTTATGTCATAATACAGAACCAAGTGAGAAACATAACTGTAAAGTTCATTAGATGTTTAGGTCATTACTTGATGATAACAGCCATAAAAGAAGTGTTGGATGGCAGATTTAGAGTGGTGATGTTTATTATTAATGGAATGCTTCACTTTCAAGTGATCTTGTTGAAGAATTCGGCCCAAGTAATATGAACCCATTCCTACCATTGTTTGTATTATGGAGGGCCTATCATTGACACTTTATGTTCCCATGTTTATTGGCTTTACTGTCTTTAGAGTTAAAGTGTTTTTTTTTTGAACGGGTTTAAGTGAAATGCAATTCAATGCATAAGATACACCATAGGTCGTACCAGCCGTTCTACTGCTAACTGGTCCTGTGTATGTTAAGCCGGTTTGTGTAATCCTGGGTCTCGGAGCATTTGTATATTATTCCAACATTTGAATACATTGATAAATGATTTTGAGGCAGGAAAAATGTCAAAACTGCAAAAGAGGTTAAGATCAGTGTGAGTGAAAGACTGAAAATAAGTTAAAAATGCCAATAGAAAAACTTATAAGCTTACTAATAAAATGTTGCTGAGAAGCAAGGTTTCTCCCTTCCACAGTCCAGCCATAGTATCCTTCTGTCCTTGATTTCTCTGACTTTTGATATGTTTAACATTCATTGGTGATGAACTTTCTACTTCTTACAATGTCGTCATAAGAGCTCCATATGCTCTTTTTACCATACGGTGAGGTTAGGTATTCTCCAGCAGCACCAAGTCAAGATGAATATGCTTGTCTTGTTTCATTCTAAGTTGTACATCATACAAAGATCTATATGCTGGCAGATTGTGATGCAAACATCAACTGCAATTCCTATATTTTCCCTTTCAGAACTCTTGTTTCCCTGGTTGCGTACATATATTCCTATATTACAAAGTCAAATCTGTTTGGTAGTCATAATTTCTAGTAATTATAGGAAAACTATTCATTTCAGAGGTTCCACTTTCAGTTTCCATGATTGCAATATAATGATCATGTGACAGTATATATGGTCCTTTTCAAATGTAGTGGAGGCTTTAAAAAATGATGAGATTCTAACTTATACCGTCTCATTCTCCTTTCTTTTTTTTTTTCTCTAGATATTGCACCAGTAATTGAAGGTGCGGTTCATCACATTGCTTCCAGAAGGTTTGAAATAGGAGGTGTCGACTTGACAAAGTTACTTGCTCAGGAACTTGGAAAATCCAATCCATTTGTTAATATCAGCATGTCTGATGTTGAGAAAATAAAGGAGCGATATTCATGTTGTGCTGAAGACGAACTTGCTTATGGGAAGCTTGAAAGTTCATGCCAGACAGAAAAACATACTCTTCCCGATGGACAGGTCCATGTTTCACTATGTTCAAACTAAATGTTTGCCGTTTATGATTTTCCTTCTCACCTCTTTCTGAGAAATCCTTGCTTGATTGCAACCTTCCTAATTTATGACATTTTATTAGCCATTAGGTATCAAAATATAAGTTGCTTCCACTATAATTTCAGGTAATTACAATTGGAAGAGAAAGATATACAGTCGGTGAGGCTTTATTCCAACCATCTATATTGGGTTTAGAGGCACATGGAATTGTTGAGCAGCTTGTTCGTAGTATCTCAGCAGTATCATCTGATAATCACCGGCAGTTACTAGAAAACACGGTATTATGTGGTGGCACTGCATCCATGACTGGTGAGTTTATGGTGGTTGATCATGTGGTGGCTCTAGGATTTACCCTTTTTTGTAATTTTATTTACTTTCCTGTCATATAATTCATAGGGTAATTACTTACGTTCAGAACAGCATTAAAACAAAAAGAACAAAAAAAGAGAAAAAGAACCCAAAAAAAAAAAAAAAAAACAAACAAAACAAACAAAAAAGAAAAAAGAAAAATAAAAAAGAGTACTAATCCTTGGTGGTTGCCTGCTTTCTGATGATCTAGTTATTTGTACACCAACTGAAAAGCTGGATGGCTCACCATAGGCTAGATAGTATCAGTTATCATTATTAGCATTGTGTACTAGGGGGATTATCATATCTAAATAAAGTTCACTCAAATTGCTCGGTTTGATCTATAAGTTGGCTTGAGGTTTGGCATGAGAAAAAGTAAATTGGAGGGGTGTCTGAATGAATAAGACACGTCTATGATAGTAAAAAATAGCCAACAAATGATAACAAGTATTATTGATTAAGTATCAACTATCAAGGTGCTATTTTGTTTTCGGATGGAAAAATTCTGTGGAACAGTAGTTAATGTACATTTTATTAGCTGGAGAGGCCACCGATGCTTTTCCATGAACTGCATTAGTTGGGTCTCTTGTTTTAAAGAAATTGCTTGTAGTCAGCCACTTACTCGCAGTTTTGTGCAGGTTTTGAAGAAAGGTTTCAGAAAGAAGCTGGTCTCTGCTCATCTGCTATTCGTCCTGCTCTGGTCAAGGTATTTTATTTTATCGCAAAAGATGGATCCACATAAGAATATGTGTAGTTCGCCTTTGTTCTCTTTGAGATCATGTATAACGGCATGATCAGCAAATATTTCTGTCTGTTTAGTACCTTTGCATCTCTGCATCATCATTCCCTTTTCCATCCACGCATACAGAATAATCACAAGCCCTTTAATCAATAATTTAATTTGGATTTTTTTTTTCTAGTACTGAACGTCCATTTTCTTTTTATTTGCAAGTCAAACAATTTCATATTTTCTGTACGTCAAACCTGTGAAATCCTAGTATCAATATTGTTGGGATTTTTATTTGGAGAGTGGAAATTCTTGTGCTAAATTGGTGAGAGTTTTTTATTCATCACAGCCTCCGGAATACATGCCCGAGAACTTGACAATGTACTCAGCGTGGGTGGGAGGTGCCATACTTGCCAAAGTTGTGTTCCCACAGAATCAGCACGTAACGAAGGCAGACTATGACGAAAATGGACCTTCCGTCGTTCATCGGAAATGTTTCTGATGCTGTATTTTGCTGTACAAGCCCTTGGATATCTGTAGGTTCGTTGTACTGTGGTTCAGTTTATAGTAGTGCAAAACATCGTGTTGGTTAGACTCTACATGTAGAAAATTCTCAAACACTTTGAGCTAAAAATTCCAAGACCTCGGCAGGAAGAGCCACAAGACCGTTGAAGAATAGTCTTTAGCATCTTCCGTATTTGCTCCAAGATCACAGCATTAAAGTTGCAATTTTTTTTCTAAATCTTTTTGCTGTGAGATTAAAGTTGCAATTCACAATCTGGAAGATCTAGGCCAAGGCCTTGCGTAGCCAACTAAAATATTTATCGATTCAATTTGAGCTCTTGAATTACTATTTTGTTGATATTCTGTTTGATTAACCCTTTTTTTTTTTTTTTTTTTTTTGATAGAATCTGTTTGATTGACCTTTTCCCACCCAAACTACAAAAGACCCTTGTGGAAAAAAAATTCTGTGATTGGCAATGAATAAAGGAAAATAGGTGGGCAATTAAAGAATCCAAAAACAACCGACAAAGTAGAAACAAAAAAGAGAAATAACTACACACACGAAGATGGGCAATTACTTGTCATTTTATCTTAATAATTAGTCTAAGCTCGCGGGAGTCCAAAGAATCCCGTGGAAGGTTGGGTGGAGGGACTCCGGATTCGCGGATTCTGGTGGTGGATGCGCTTGGACTTTGTGTTTCTTTGTTGTTTTTGTGTTGTCATTCGTGTAATAAGAATGGTGGTCTTCCTACAGTCCCTTTGTGTTTTTTCTGGTATTTATGTGTTGTGTTTCCTGGCTGGGTTTGGCTTAGAGGATGGTTTCCTCTTATTTTGTTCGGCGGTCTCTTGATTTGGGATTGGGTCAAGATGGGATGTTCCCTGACCATACTGTAGGAGTTTAACTCCGTTCAGGATTAGGGTTTCATATAGCTCCATCGATTGATACACGGACTCTCACATAGGTTCTTTGAGTCTGCTTGTATGCCCAATTCTTGGTGCTTAGACCTTTGGTTTTAACTTGGCTGTTACTCACCAAAATGAAGTTCTTCTCCTCCGATTGGAGGCCTTACTCACCAAAAAAAAAAAGAGTGAGTAGTACTGAAATTAATTAAAGTAGGAGGAGATGCCAACTGCTACTCCCTTCCAAAAATATATATATATATATATAAAAAAAAAAAAAAACTGAAGAAGCCAACGGCTAGTAACGGGGAATAAAGAAGATAATGGCGAAAACGAAAAAACAAATAATAGATTGCTGTAAAACATTCTGTTCTAATTTGTCCGCTTGTGCTTTCTCTTTCCTTCACAGCTTTCATATCAACAATCAACAACTAATTTAAAAAAAAGTCCCAAAAGCGATATTGCTGGCCCACAGAGCAACGTCCATAACCTTAAAATAATAATTTTTTTTTTTTTACTTTGCTGGCCGACATGCATGATTACATGAATTTGTTGCAACGGATAGTTTTGATTATAACTTTTATGAATTAATTTTCGTCATTACAAATAAGTGGGAATAATACATCTCTCAATTCACTTCTCAATGACTGCTTTCTCAATCTTTCCTCTACACACTGCAACCATCGAACCATCATCTCTTTCCTTTTCTCCGTTCTCTAAAGCACTCTGTTGTTCTAATTTATTCTGTTGTTTGGGCTTTCTGTTTTCTTTACACCTTCATTTCATACCAACAACTATTATTACTAATGGCCGAAGGAGTACTTCTCATCATTCTTGCAGGATTCGTTGCAAACGTGGCTTCCGAACCTTTCCAATATATCAGACTGCCCTTCTGGTTTAAGGGTGAGCTCCGAAAACTTGAGGACACCATTACCATGATCAACGCTGTGCTTCTTGATGCAGAGGAGAAGGAAGATACCAACAACCAAGTCAAAGTGTGGCTTGAAAGTCTCGAAGATGTTATCTACGACGCTGATAACTTGGTTGACGAGTTTCGCTACCAACAACTACGCCGCAAAGTGCTTTTCGGTAAGAAAAGGGCAAAGAAGGTACGCATTTTCTTCTCGAGATCAAACCAACTTGCTTTTAGAGTGAAAATGGCTAACAAAATTAAACAAATTAGAGAGAAATTAGATGAAATTAAAGCCAATCAGGTATTTTCTCAATTAGATAAGTGCGAACATGGAGAGACAAGGACTTTCTCCTCTATAATGAGTGGGAGGGAGACTCACTCATTTGTAACGACTGATGAAGTTATTGGGAGAGATAATGATAAAAAAGAGATACTAGATTTTTTATTAGGCAACAATCTTGAGGCTAAAGAAAGTGTGACCACTGTTTCCCTAGTTGGAATTGGCGGATTAGGGAAAACCACACTAGCTCAGTTAGTTTACAATGATGAATTTGTCAAAAAGAATTTTGAGAAAACAATATGGGTTTGTGTTTCTGATGTTTTCGATTTGAAGTTACTTATTCAAAAAATTATTAGATCCGTAGATAATACTAGCCCAGATCAAAACCTTGACTTGGACCAGCTCCAAAATCAGCTTAGACTAAAAATACAAGATAAAAGATACCTTCTAGTATTAGATGATGTTTGGAATGAGAATAGTGATCAATGGGAGAAGTTAGAAACATTCTTAAAGCTAGGTGCACAGGGCAGCAAAGTTTTAATAACTACTAGGAGCATAAGAGTTGCAGATATTGTTCATTCGACTAAAACATACATGTTAAGTGGTTTGGACAAAAACAAGTCTTGGGCGTTATTTGAGAGAGTAGCATTTAGGGGAATAAATAAGAGAAATTCTCAGTACCACGGCCTTGTAGAAGTGGGAAGGGATATTGTGGATAAGTGTAAAGGAGTTCCTCTTGCGATAAAGACAATAGGGAGACTTTTGGAATCAAAGATACATTCCTCGCAAAATCCTGAAAAAGAGTGGGTTCGTTTTAGGGACAATGAACTTGCAAAAGTAGCTTTTCAAAATCATAGTGATATTGTGCCTACACTTAAGCTGAGTTACAATAGTCTCCCATCACACTTGAAGCATTGTTTTGCTTACTGTAGCTTATTTCCAAAGGATTATAGGATCAGCGTACAACAACTAATAGAAATTTGGATAGCACAGGGATTTATTATATCTGATAGCTCTAGTACTAGGCAACTAGAAGATATTGGTTATGAGTATTTCATGATTTTATTTTGGGGTTGCTTTTTCCAAGAAGCGGAAACAAGTGAGTTGCCATCGAATACCATAGAGTATTGTAAAATGCACGATCTCATGCATGATCTTGCAAGTCTAGTGGCTGGTAAGAGCATAAAAATATTTGATGTCAATACTAGTAATATCGAGTTAGCAAAAAATGCTTTTGAAAAGGTTTGTCATATATCTGTACGTTTTGCAAATAATAATAGCTCATGCCAAATTCCAAAACTGTTGTTTGAACAAAAAAAAATGCGCACATTTATTTTACGCGATGCAGAAAGTTTGAGTTCATCATGTCGTGATGATATTGTGTCAAACTTTAGGCTCCTACGGGCATTGAGTCTCCGTGGTATAAAGACTTTGCCAAAGAGCTTGGGTAAACTAAGTCATCTTAGGTTTCTTGATCTTTCATTCAGTGCTATTGTGGAGCTTCCAAGTTCCATAACAGAGCTGTATTATTTGCAAACACTAAAACTCCGTCAATGTACAAGTCTTCTAAGTTTGCCTGCAAATTTACAAAATCTAATCAATTTGAGGCATCTTGAGATTGGTGGTTGTGAAAAGTTGACTCATATGCCTCGTGGAATTGGTGAATTGTCGTCACTTCAATCATTAGATAGATTTATAGTGGCAAACAACAAATCAAGTGAAAGTGCTGCTGGATTTGATGAACTGAGCAAGCTTAACAACTTGCATGGAGGTTTTTTAACCATTGAGATACGGGGACTTGGTGAATCAAAGGCTGCTAAATGCTTAACGGACAAGGAACATCTTGAGTCCTTAATGCTGGCTTGGGTAGTAGAAGAATCGATGTGGAATGCTGAAGAAATATTTGATCGCTTAGAGCCACCTCAAAATATAATAGGCATAATAGTGTTCCACTATCCGGGTGAGACATTTCCAGCTAATTGGTTTTCTTCGCTCACCGATCTTGTTCGATTGGAACTAAATGCTTGTCAAAACTGCAAATATCTGCCACCACTGCACCATTTATCCTCCCTTGAGGAACTTACTTTAGACGCTTTGTCAGCTCTAGAGTACGTTTCAGAAAAGGACAATCATGATTGGAGCAGAGGTGACCAACCCGAGCCCTTATTCCCATCCTTGGTGAAACTCAATCTCATTGATTGTGGTAATCTGCAGGGATGGTGGAGGGGAGAAACAGAGGATTTTTGTGAAGCACTAACACCTCACCAACAACTTTATTTTCCTAAGCTTTCAATAGTAAACATAACCCGTTGCCCTATTCTAAATTCCATGCCCCCGTTTCTGAATCTTGAAGAGCTGAGTCTATATGCGACAAGCTCTAAGCCTCTAGAAAGGATGAGTAGGATGAAATTGAAAGTATATGATAGTGTTGAAGAAACATTTTCAGCATCTTCCTCCTCCATCCCTTCCTCTTCCCCTTCCGCTCTCTCTAAATTGGAGTATTTATCTGTTAAGTATGTTGACGATTTGGAATCTCTACTGTCAGAGGCACAAATACACAACCTCGCATCGCTACAGTATCTTGAAATTGAATCATGTTCAAAGTTAACCCTAATTCCCAATGGGATTGGCAGCCTCTCCTCGCTTACAAGTCTTGAAATTAGCGGATGTAGCAATTTGACTTCAATTCCTAATGAGATAGGAAGCCTCTCCTCGCTTACAAATCTTGAAATTAGCGGATGTAGAAATTTGACTTCAATTCCTAATGAGATAGGAAGCCTCTCCTCGCTTACAAGGCTTGAAATTAGCAGATGTAGCAATTTGACCTCAATTCCTTATGAGATAGGCGGCCTCTCCTCGCTTAGAGATCTTGTAATTGACGAGTGTAGCAAGTTGACCTCAATTCCCAATGGGCTAGGCTGCCTCCCAGCTCTCAAGTCTGTTAACTGGAGGCCTTGCACTGAAATACCAATGGACGCATTGGCTGACTTCCTTCTGAGGAAAAACTCTCCTGCTCCACAACATGTATGAGGTCAGTTCTTCATATACGCTGCCATTGAAAAGTTGCATTTAACAATACTAATGTTTTATTGATTTTGCAAGAGAACAAGGTATTTAAAAACTGAATTACTTTCATCACTCATTTACCTGCAAAAGTTAGTTTCATGACTCGTTGTCTTGAGCTTTGTAGTTCCTCAACCTTTATTTCCTTTGTCATATGAAACGATTAACTTTTTAGTCTTTTCTCTTCCTTCAGAAATCCCAGTTCAGCTAGCTGGTAGTGGAGTTTCTAAAACTATTTGTTGAGGCTAAAACAAAGTCTGCTTGTTGCCGCGTTAGTAGAGTTTTGTAAGCATTTTAATTAATTTGTTGCCACGTTCCTTTTTACGTTAGCAATTATTCTCTGTTTTTTTTTTTCTTTTTTTGCTTTGAGGACTTTGTATTGTTGTTTTATGCATACATTATTGAACTTGAGGGTAATTGAAGCAATATTTTAACAAGAATGTTGACTTTGGAATTTTACTTGTCAAATGGAGGAAAAAAAATTGTTAGATCCGTAGATAATACTAGCCCAGATCAAAACCTTGACTTGGACCAGCTCCAAAATCAGCTTAGACTAAAAATACAAGATAAAAGATACCTTCTAGTATTAGATGATGTTTGGAATGAGAATAGTGATAAATGGGAGAAGTTAGAAACATTCTTAAAGATAGGTGCACAGGGCAGCAAAGTTTTAATAACTACTAGGAGCATAAGAGTTGCAGAAATTGTTCATTCGACTAAAACATACATGTTAAGTGGTTTGGACAAAGACAAGTCTCGGGCGTTATTTGAGAGAGTAGCATTTAGGGGAATAAATAAGAGTAATTCTCAGTACCACGGCCTTGTAGAAGTGGGAAGGGATATTGTGGATAAGTGTAAAGGAGTTCCTCTTGCGATAAAGACAATAGGGAGACTTTTGGAATCAAAGATTCATTCCTCGCAAAATGCTGAAAAAGAGTGGGTTCGTTTTAGGGACAATGAACTTGCAAAAGTAGCTTTTCAAAATCATAGTGATATTGTGCCTACACTTAAGCTGAGTTACAATAGTCTCCCATCACACTTGAAGCATTGTTTTGCTTACTGTAGCTTATTTCCAAAGGATTATAGGATCAACGTACAAGAACTAATAGAACTTTGGATAGCACAGGGATTTATTATATCTGATAGTACTAGGCAACTAGAAGATATTGGTTATGAGTATTTCATGATTTTATTTTGGGGTTGCTTTTTCCAAGAAGCTAAAACAAGTGAGTTGTCGCCAACAACCATAAAGTATTGTAAAATGCACGATCTCATGCATGATCTTGCAAGTCTAGTGGCTGGTAAGAGCATAAAAATATTTGATGTCAATACTAGTAATATCGAGTTAGTAGAAAATGCTTTTGAAAAAGTTTGTCATGTATCTGTAGATTTTACAGATTATATTAGCTCATGGCAAATTCCAAAACTGTTGTTTAAACAAAAAAAGATGCGCACATTTATTTTACGTGACGCAAAAAGTTTGAGTTCATCATGTCGTGATGATATTGTGTCAAACTTTACGCTCCTACGGGCATTGAGTCTCCGTGGTATAAAGACTTTGCCAAAGAGCTTGGGTAAACTAAATCATCTTAGGTTTCTTGATCTTTCATCCAGTGCTATTGTGGAGCTTCCAAGTTCCATAACAGAGCTGTATTATTTGCAAACACTAAAACTCCGTGAATGTACAAGTCTTGTATGTTTGCCTGCAAATTTACAAAATCTAATCAATTTGAGGCATCTTGAGATTAATTGGTGTGAAAAGTTGACTCATATGCCTCGTGGAATTGGTGAATTGTCGTCACTTCAATCATTAGATACATTTATAGTGGCAGACAACAAATCAAGTGAAAGTGCTGCTGGATTTGATGAACTGAGCACGCTTAACAACTTGCACGGAGGTTTAACCATTGAGATACGGGGACTCGGTGAATCAATGGCTGCTAAATATTTAACGGTCAAGGAACATCTTGAGTCCTTAAAGTTGGAATGGCTAGTAGAAGAGTCGATGGGGAATGCAGAAGAAACATTTGATCGCTTAGAGCCACCTCAAAATATAAAAGCCATACAAATGTACTTCTATCCGGGTGAGACATTTCCAGCTAATTGGTTTTCTTCGCTCACCGATCTTGTTCGATTGGAACTAAATGCTTGTCAAAACTGCAAATATCTGCCACCACTGCACCATTTATCCTCCCTTAAGGAACTTAGATTAGTTGCTTTGTCAGCTGTAGAGTACGTTTCAGAAAAGGACAATCATGATT
Organism: Morus notabilis; assembly: GCF_000414095.1. Taxonomy (NCBI): domain Eukaryota; kingdom Viridiplantae; phylum Streptophyta; class Magnoliopsida; order Rosales; family Moraceae; genus Morus; species Morus notabilis. The sequence goes on along the minus strand of NW_010358448.1, from coordinate 118,109 downwards.
GGAGCAGAGGTGACCAACCCGAGCCCTTATTCCCATCCTTGGTGAAACTCAATCTCATTGATTGTGGTAATTTGCAGGGATGGTGGAGGGCAGAAACAGAGGATTTTTGTGAAGCACTAACACCACACCAACAACTTTCTTTTCCTAAGCTTTCAATAGTAGAAATAAGCTATTGCCCTCTTCTAAATTCCATGCCCCTGTTTCCGAATCTCGAAGAGCTGAGTCTATATAAGACAAGCTCTAGGCCTCTGGAAAGGATGAGTAGGATGAAATTGAAAGTATATGATAGTGTTGAAGAAACATTTTCAGCATCTTCCTCCTCCATCCCTTCCTCTTCCCCTTGCGCTCTCTCTAAATTGAAGCATTTATCTATTAACTATGTTGACGATTTGGAATCTCTACTATCAGAGGCGCAAATACACAACCTCACATCGCTACAGTATCTTGAAATTAGCGGATGTCGCAATTTGACTTCAATTCCTAATGAGATAGGCAGCCTCTCCTCGCTTACAAGTCTTGTAATTGGAGGATGTAGCAATTTGACCTCAATTCCTAAAGAGATAGGCAGCCTCTCATCGCTTACAAGTCTTGTAATTGGAGGATGTAGCAATTTGACCTCAATTCCTAATGAGATAGGCAGCCTCTCCTCACTTACAAGTCTTGTAATTAGAGAATGTAGCAATTTGACCTCAATTCCTAAAGAGATAGGCAGCCTCTCCTCGCTTACACGTCTTGAAATTGGAGATTGTAGCAATTTGACCTCAATTCCTAAAGAGATAGGCAGCCTCTCCTCGCTTACAAGTCTTGTAATTGGAGGATGTAGCAATTTGACCTCAATTCCTAATGAGATAGGCAGCCTCTCCTCGCTTACAAGTCTTGTAATTGGAGGATGTAGCAATTTGACCTCAATTCCTAATGAGATAGGCAGCCTCTCCTCGCTTACAAGTCTTGTAATTGGAGGATGTAGCAATTTGACCTCAATTCCCAATGGGCTAGGCAGCCTCCCAGCTCTCAAGTCTGTTAACTGGACGCCTTGCACTGAAATACCAATGGACGCATTGGCTGACTACCTTCTGAGGGAAAACTCTCCTGCTCCACATGTATGAGGTCAGTTCTTCATATACCCTGCCATTGAAAAGTTGCATTTAAGATTTCTAATGTTTTATTGATTTTGCAAGAGGACAAATTATTTAAAACTGAATTACTTTCATCAGTCAATTACCTGCAAAAGTTAGTTTCATCACTCGTTGTCTTGAGCTTTGTAGTTCCTCAACGTTTATTCCTTTTGTCATATGAAACGATCAACTTTTTAGTCTTTTCTCTTCCTTCAGAAATCCAACTTTGGCTTGCTAGTTGTGGTGGAGTTTCTAGAACTACTTGTTGAGGTTAAAACAAAGTCTGCTTGTTGCCACGTTATTAGAGTTTTGGTAAGCATTTTAATAATTTGTTGCCACGTTTCTTTTTACGTTTGCAATTTTTCTTTTTTTCTTTTTTTTTTTTTCCCCTTCTGGGACTTTGTATTGTTGTTTTATGCATACATTATTGAACTTGGGGGTAATGGAAGCAATATTTTAACAAGCATGTTAACTGTCGATTTTTCACTTATCCAACGGCCAAAAAAAAAAAAAAAGTAGAAGCTTGGTACCAATGCTGTTCGACATTCCGTCATATGATAGTGTTGAACTCATATGTTAAAAAAACAAAAAATACAATGGTCTCATTGGAATGAAGAAATTATAGCTTAAGATGATGCATGTGGCGCTCTTTATTAAGTTTTGGGGCAAAACATATTTGCCTAGAAATAAAGAAAGATTTGTTGGTGGTCTCATAATGATCCGAGAGAGAATAAAATATGATTGATACTCAGTCTTAAGCCAGTTGTGAGACCATGATCTTTAGAGCACTAGTCTGATATCATTTGTCCCATGATTTGTAAATTCTCAAACATTCTTTTGTTTCCAAGTTTATAGGGGTTTTGATTTGAATTGAAGACATACTTTATTGGGGTGATTAAGAAATATGGAGACCACAACACTGTGGCGACCCTCTTATAAGGCCGCCACTGTAACTTAAACAATAACTTGTACTTACTGGGGTTTCTTAAAATTTGTGGAACATTTTTTTTTTTAATATAAGAAGGAATTCTTTTATAATTTGTAACAATAATTTCAAATAAGTGAATCACTAAATTTCTTAAAGTTTTTCTTAATTTCAGTTAAGATAAAACGTTCTAGAAATATCTTTCAAACAGAGCAGCATTTGAACTCTTGTTTCAAATACTCTTTAAAAGCCTTTCTAAAACTAGCCAATTCAATCGGGCCATTTAATTTTGACTTTAAAACAGATTTCGTGAGAAATCTTAAATTCAAGTACATCTTAAAGCCCTTTTAAAATCAATCATTTAAATCGTCATGTTTAAATTTTGTTTATTTGTTGCATGCTATGTTGCAACGTTCTAAAACGTAAATACTCAAAACGAGGGTTGTTAGCTACAACCTCGGTTTCTTTAACATACATATGCACCTATACTTTTTAAACATACATGCTTGAAACCTTTAAATCATATATACATATACATGATTTTACTTGAACTTACTGCGGAAGATTTTAAGTGTTAGCGGTATCCATTCCCATCTCCACCATTCACTTATAGGTTTCTTACCTACAGCATGAACATATCCGATTGAGCTTTCGCTCAGCAAGTAGGAACTATATCTCACAAAATAACTGTAAGTACACATGAATAAATATGCATGAGCTGATTATGCTTAATTATGATGTCTTATAATAATTTTATTATCTTATCTTATCTTTCTTACTGATGGGCCCGAGTGCTCGCGTACCACTTGCGCGCAATCATCGGAACGTGAGGGTTTGCAAGGTCCCCCACAACACCGTGATTATAACT
>NW_010358448.1:101159-115105 GCF_000414095.1 Morus notabilis | reverse complement strand
TGTGCACTGCTTAAGTGTATGCAATATGATCTAGCATAGTATACATAACATTAAATTAACTCAAACACATATAATTCATGTGCGATGCTTATGTGTATGCAGTATGACATAGCATCGCATACAATACTTAAAGCATAAACATGCATATATAACATGTGTAACTTTTTCTTTAAAATCTATTCATACTGTAGGCGAGATTCCTACTTACCTGATTTACAGAGCTGGAACCCACTCTTCGCCAAACAGCCTATTCTCTTACTTGCTTACTTCTGAAAATGAACACCCATTGAGAGTGTAAAATTATCCATCGTTTGCTATTCTATTTTAGCAACTTATGAAGGAAATCTAGCCCTTTACTTAAGGTATGTATTCCTTTCCTTTACTGAAGGATAATTTACTATAAGGATCAATTTATTAAATCTTTAAAATCTTATTTTCCTTAATTGCCATTACAAATTTGTGCTAACTTGATGATTCATTAATTATCTTATCCTTATAATAAGTCTAATAATTTAGTTAACTAATTTTGGTAATTAATTAACCCTCTTATTCATATACTAAGTCTACATAAGTTAGTTAATTAATCTTAGTAATTAATTAACTTCCTTAACCATATTCTAAGTCTTAGATAATTTAATTAATTAGTTTTAATAATTAATTAAATTATCATCCATAATACACTTTTAATAAACTTTACTTTACCTCACTTGACGGGCTCATAATAGTGTTGAGGTCCATATTTACCGTCGTAAAATTGAGGATCTAGCGTATCGTTTCTTTACGATTTTCGCTTACATGCTTACTTAAAAACCGTTAAGTTTTATTGAAAAACTATATACGACGTTTAACATAAACATAAACCTAATTCACGCATATCATAATTAACGTATTTCGTGAAAATCATACGCCTTATATGACTATCTTAATTAAACTGTAAGCAAGGTTTGTACTTGCCTAGATTCTGAGCTAAGCGGTTCTGATAGTATCTCGCTTGTCGTGTCCTCCTGCGTATTCCTCAAAACTAATTTTTGGGAAAAACTGCAAACACTATGAATGATCCTTGAGGAACATCGTAGCTTTAAACACTCGATTCTGATCTTCACTTGTTTAGTCCGAACCACCTTGATCCGCGTACAACTAGTACCAGACCATTCTTATCAAAATTGAATTTGGTTGAACGGACATCACCATTTCGTTCGGCACGTCAAAATGAGTCGGGATATGGTCTCGGATCATCAAACGGATGTCGATAGCCTAAGAAACGACAGCTCACCGGAATACGGCGGCGGTGCACGGCGGCGGAGGCTCCCGGAGAGTTTTTCCGAGGCGGACTTGGGTCTTCCCCCCCATAACTTGACCCTTCTGAGTCCATTGGTGCGGTCAATTTCACACCATTCGGCCTGTAACAGTATCTATTGGGACCGGCAACGTCGGTAAAATCTGGCAACTCAAATCTCACAATTTCGGTCATCAATTCTTAAAATTGGATGAGGGGTTTTCTTACCCGCTTCCTTCTGAGTGTTATGACACCAAATTCACTACGATCCAACGGTTAGATCGTCTGAACCACCTCTTCCCTCCACGAACGACGGTAGTGGCTCCGTTTTCCGGCCAAAATGTGACGACAACGGTGGCTGCTGGTCGGGATCTACTGGGCATCGGCTTCTGAGTCGATTGGTGGGGGCGGTGACATCCACGACGGCCTGGAGAGAGAGAAACGACGGCGACGGCGGCGGCGATTCCGACCACCACGGACGGCGGCGCTCGGCCAGAATCGAGCTGTGAAAATGGATGGGTTTTCTTCATCTCACTGTACTGAGTCCATAGGGACTGAAATCATCTCAATCGAAGGTCAGATGGCGGAGATATCACGACGGGAAGAAATGGGTAATTTTGAAACTTCCGCCGGTGATTGCGGCTGATTCCGGCGGAGTTGGAGGTCGTGCCGCATGTCGTTGAACTCAGCTCGTCGAGATCTTTCTATTGACACCGGCGGGGTCAAAAAACGGAGGTCGGAATCTCAACTTGAGTATTTGGCCATTGATAGTTTGTGTGAGAGAACGTGAGAGGAGAGAGAGAATGAGCGGGAATAAGAGAAAGAAAGTGCAAGAACCCTAAAAATTTCACTATATAAAGTATCTGATTAAGACAAGATTACGTGCCTGATCTTATCCTCAATTATTCCTCTAAACAGATTAAATTTATACTTATTATAGGTAATTAGTTTAGCTCACGTAAGTTAATCTACTACTTACAGTCCAATATTAATTTCTGAATAATTCAATATTGTTTTATATTCTTACTCGCTTAATATTTCAACCTGTTTCAAGTCTTAAAATTAATTTTAGACTGAACAAATTCTAAATTTTACTTTTATACATTCTATCACGGGAATGACGTTGTTTCTGACAGTGTCAACTCCCGAGCTTACATTGTACCTATCTACTATAAGTATTTATCTTGTGACTTTAACCTAACTGTCTGGCAATTAAGGATTTTTTTCTTCTTTTAAAATGTCAGTGAGTTTTTTTTTATACGCCGCTAACATCGTGTTGTGCTTGGAGATTCTTGAAATTAAGATTCTCAAACTATACTTGTACTGAAAATTATTCTGCCTTAAAATACGGCGAGAATTTATCAATCGAATTTACTTGATCGAAACATGAACTTAACATAATATTTTCTAAGAACATTCTTAGCTTAAAAATACATGAATTATATTATTTAAGGTATGAAATTTTCTCAGTCATTACAAACACATCTTCAAATTCATTGGGAACTAAGGAATTTGAAGCAATCTTTGTTCACAATTTAGTAGTAGCAATTGCTATATCGTTGATCTAAAAAAAAATTCACTATACAAATGCTAGTATTCTTTGTTTGCAGAGCAACAGATTATAAGTGGACATGAGTTCTTAAGCCTCATTTTTTTAATTATTGATTTTCTTTGGTTTGAATGTGATTCTACATATGTGGTTGCTTTGTTCATTTCTAAATCTATAGGGTTACTTGGCGCTTCTATGGTCGATGGACTAGCGAAATTGGCTTCCTGACGAGAGTATACTTATCGAGCTTCTCACGTATATCATGAAGGAAATCATGTGATGAACAAGTTTGCTGGAAGATGAATAGAAGATTTATTCTGGTGGTTTTATATTCCGACTTTCTGTTTTGATGCGCTCCATAGAGAGATATCAGATATGGGAGGATTTTCCTACTACCGTTTATGTAAATAATCGACTCTTTGAGCAGATATGTATTCTTTTTCCCCTTTAGTCTTTTTTCCTACTGATTTTTGGCCAACAGGGTTTTAACTAGTCGAGATGTGCTAGTTGCCTTTGATATCAGTTATTTCCTCTCACAGTTGCATCTCTTAGAATTGTAGAATGTAGCAATTTGACCTCAGTTCCTAATGAGATGGGCAAACTCCCAGATCTCAAGTATGTTAATTGGAAGCCTCGCACCGAAATACCAATGATCGCATTGGCTGAGGCAAAACTCTCCTGCTTCACGACATGCATGAGGGTCAGTTTATCATATACCCTGCCACTGAAAAGTTGCATTTTGACAATACTTGTGTTTTATTAATTTTGCAGGAATAACAAGGTATTTAAAAAATTGAATTACTTACATCACTCACTTACTCCCCCCCAAAATGGATTACAATTTTTTCCATCTTCCTCTTAATTAGTTGCATCACTTGTTGTCTCCAACTTTTGTAGTTTCTCAACGTTTATTTCCTTCGACAGATTAAATGATAACTTTTTAGTCTTTTCTCTTCCTTCAGAAATCCCAGTTCAGCTAGCTGGTTGTGGTGGAGTTTCTAGAACTATTTGTTGAGGATAAAACAAAGTCTGCTTGTTGCCACGTTATTAGAGTTTGGTAAGCATTTTAATTAATTTGTTGCCACGTTCCTTTTTACGTTTGCAATTATTCTCTGTTTTTTACTTTTCTTTTTCTTTTTACGTTATTGTTGAACTAAAAAAAAATGCAATGATCTCATAGGAAAGAAGAAACTAAAGCTTAAGACGTTGCAAGTAATTGGTGCTGTATATTAATTTTAGGGGCAAAAAATATTCACTGAAAAATAAAGAAAGATTTGTAAAAAAGCTCTTTTGTAGTGGTCTCATGATGATCTCATATAGAATAACCCATGATTGAATACTCAGAACAATAACCCATAGTTGTATATTTGTTCATAGTTGTTGTTAAGGCTGTTATTTGACCATGATCCTTAGAGCAGTAGTCTGATATTATTTGTGCCATAATTCATAATTTATTTAAGATGTCTTTTTTTTATTTTATTTTTTTATTTTATTTTTTTGTTTGAATGTGATTCTACCTATAGATGATTGATTTTGTTGATTTCTAAAAACATAGGGTTCCTTGGCGCTTCTATGCTCGATAGAGAAGTGAAACTAGCTTCCTAAAGAGTATTACTCATTAGGCTTTTCGCATATATCGTAAAGGCAATCACGTAGCAAACAAGTTTGCTTCTTATGCAACATCTATAAAAGATTTTTTTTTAAATGGTTTCATCTCCGCTACTATTTTTTGTAAATAACAGACTCCACGAGTAGATATGCACTCTTTTTCCCCATTAGTCTTTTTTCCCACTGGGTTTTTGGCTAAAGGGTTTTTAACGAGGCTTATCTGTAGCATTCTTTCAAAGAGAGAGTTTTGGCTTAATCCTCTGAGAGGTACTTCTGGTTATCTGTTTAATTTGTAGTTTGATTTGTTGTATTATTCTTGTTTCCGTTTCCTGGGCTACTCTTTTGTATTCTTCTATTGTTCCTCTCATATCTTTTGTACTCTATTGAAGCAATATTTTAACAAGAATGTTGAATTTGCAATTTCACTTGTCCAATGGAGGAGAAAAAAAAAGTTTGGCTCTAATGCTGCTCGAGATTCTTTCATACATTAGTGTTGAACTCAAAAAAAAAAAAAAAAATGGTCTCATAGGAAAAAAGAAACTAAAGGTTAAGACGTTGCAAGTAATTGGTGCTGTATATTATTTTTATCTTTCCTGAAAAATAAAGAAAGAATTGTAAAAAAGCTCTTTTGTTCTGGTCTCATGATGATCTCACCCATGATTATTGATACTCAGAACATTATTATTATATATTTTTTTTTATGTATATTTGTTCATAGTTGTTGGTAAGGCTGTTATTTGACCATGATCCTTAGAGCAGTAGTGATATCATTTGTGCCATAATTTATAAATTCTTAGAACTTTCTTTTGTTTCCAAGTTTATAGGGGTTTTGGTTTGAGTTGAAGACATACTTGATTGGAGTGATTAAAAAACATGGTGGTCATAAACACATCTTGAAATCCATAGGAATCAAGAAATTTGAAGCAATCTTCGTTTACAGCAACTATAGATGATTGTTTTTATTATTTTATTATTTTTTATTTTTGAATGTGATTCTCCCATAGAGTTCCTTGGCGCTTCTATGCTCGATGGACAAGTGAAATTGGCTTCCTAAAGAGTATTACTCATTAGACTTCTTGCATATATCGTAAAGGCAATCACGTAGCAAACAAGTTTGCTTCTTATGCAACATCTATTAAAGATTTTTTTTTGTTAATGGTTTCATCTCCGCTACTATTTTTTGTAAATAACCGACTCCATGAGTAGATATGCACTCTTTTTCCCCTTTAGTCTTTTTTCCCACTGGGTTTTTAGCGAAAGGGTTTTTAACGATGCTTATCTGTAGCATCCTTTCAAGGAGAGAGTTTTGACTTATCCTCTGAGAGGTACTTCCGGTTATCTGTTTAATTTGTAGTTTGGTTTGTTGAATTATTCTTGTTTCCCTTTACTGGGCTACTCTTTTGTATTCTTCTATTGTTTAATATCTCTTTTGTATTCTTCTGTTGTTCCTCTCATTATTTCTTTTCACAAGCATGTAAGCAAGGCAAACTATGATGAAAATGGACCTTCCAGCATTCACCGGAAATGTACTTTTGTTGTTCATTTACTCTGTTGTGTTTGTTGATGTATAATAGTGTAAAACACTAAACTAAGCAGTTTAGACTCTACAAGTAGAAAATTCTCTAATACCATGAGCTAAAAATTCTAAGATCTTGGCAGGAAGACCCGCAAATACTGTTGAAAAACCGTCCTTGGCAATCAGAATCTTTCATATTCGCTCCAAGATCACAGATGCTCTTTAAGTTGCTATGATAAAATGGTAACGAGAACGAAATGAGAACTAGAATGAGATAGTAAAATCTGATTTTTTTTTTTTTTTTTTTTTTTTTTTTTTTTTGGAATGGAATGGATCAACGATTATTCTAGTAAAACAACATAAATTAGTTTCTTGAATTTGAGTATTTTTACAATCATAAAAATCAGTATTTGTGTAATTCACAAAAAAGATTCTAATGCCCAGAGATGGTGGCATTACAAGATTTATGCCAAGGCCTTGGATAACCAACTAAAATCCAGTTGAGAAAGCTAATATTATCAGTTCGAGTCTCTGGTCAAAAACATACACAAAACATCTCAAGTGATCCTGTGGAAAATCCAACTAGATTGTTGGCTACATTCTTCTCCTCTTCTTGAGGCATTATAATAACAACTTTTTTAGGAGATACAGTTCCAAAATAGATAAAGATCTTCTATCTTGCCATCTTAAAATTGTACAAGAGCAGGACAAATTTTGACCAATAAATTACAATTACAACGAGCAATACAAGCCAGAAACTTTTCGTCTCTGGATGAAATCCGAACCTGATATACATAAATATACTTTTGTAGAGAATCTAGAATGTTATTTAAAGAAAAAAAATGGAAACAAAACTTGGATCCACTCTCAATGGTACATAATCCGCACTGGAGAGAAATTTCGTAATTGAGTCTTGGGGTAAAGCTGGCAACAAGACAGACAGCATCTATAGAACAGCTAGCAACATTCCGGTCTTAGGGTAAAGCTGCAGCAATCGATGCTTCTCTATTCTTATGAAAACTTTTTTCTTTTTTTTAGATTGTACACCTATATGCAAAAACTGATATAGAAAATTCAATTCACAAATAAAAATACTAGGTGCTGCTCTACCTATTCTATTTGATCAGTGAGAAGCTGGAATTAAGTTTCATAAAGAATCATACTTCTGAAAAGAATTGGTACCTTGTACCATAAAAGAATATCTACCATTTTCCATCTCTAGATTTTAGCATCTGCATTGCCTGGATGATGCGTCCGAGCCCTATAGTTGTGCGATAAGTAGTTCATTCCACGAGTCGGGAATCCCAGGTAGGCACCAATGCAAACAGTCGTTTACGCCAGGAGTTCCTCTAATGCTGTAGCGGGAGATGTGACCTTCATCCCTCAGTTCAGACAGGGCAGTGATATCTAAAATCTTTACCTTCGTACCCTTTAAAGCACCTTCAACAACCGAATCCCTCGAACCGTCTTGAACCACTTCGCTTCCACTAGACAACGGAGTTGTGCTATCACAACTACCCCCCGTGTTCCAATCACCATTAAGGAAGTGCCTTGGTGAGATAGTCCTAAAGAAGGCTTTGAGATGAGGATGCGAGGGAAGCTGTGAATCAACCCACTTGACAATACTATGTATCGTAAAATTCTTGGCATTCGCAATTTCTGCACGTTTTCTATCTTCGTTAGGCTTTCCATTTACATGCATCACCCACCGGTTTGCCTTCAGCTTCCCTCTGTTCCAATGATGTCCAGTGTTGAGAACCAATACATCGAAACGATGGAGATACTTTCTCAAGAAAGCTGGTGGACGGTCCAGATGCATGGCGATATCAGAGGCATTAAGGGGCACCAGATCCGAAAGACTAGCTGACCAATAATATAGAATGGTGGTATTGGTTTTAGGGAATCGGTAAGCCCAACCATCAGGACGAATGGCTCCACGAGCTTTGATGAGTCCATATTCCTTTCCCACATTTAGTACCCCAGGGCTATATTCCCCTCCAGTGGCCATGCACATCAAAGACTGGAACTGCTGTCGACCTAAAGAATCTCCTATAAAAGCAATTGTTTTGTTCTGCATTCTGCAATATTCAGTCACGTTTAGAAGACTGTTAAACAAAGGATTTTTTGCTTGGTATATAAGTAAAATCCAAACTCTCGTCGGTGAAAATATAGTACTGCTGTATAATATGACTATTTCTAACTAGGGAAAATTTCATTTTTGTACCATGTGTTATATTGAAATATGAGTTTAGTACTATGTATTTTTAATAATTTCATGCGGGCATCTCGGCGTGTTAAAAAATCTTTTTTTTGTACCTTGAGGCATTTTTTGTAACATGAAAGGTCATTTATACCCTTGATTTGTCCAAAATTTTTTTTTTTATAAATTTCTAAGAAAATATATTTGAAAAATAAAATTAAAAACTCAAACTTCTATTCCTTTCCCTTTCTGTTTTTTTTTTTTTTTTTCATTTTATGTTTTCAAATATTGTTAATAGAATAATATATTTATAAAGAAATGTTAGACAAATCAAGTATAAGGATATAAATGACCTTTCATATCTCAGAAAAGGCATCAAGGTATTAAAAAATATTTTTAAAAATGTCTAGGTACCCGCATAAAATTATTAAAAATATAAGGTATTAAATTCATATTTTAATATAACACAGGATACTAAAATGAAATTTTCCCTTCTAGCTAAATGAGAGTAGGAAGGCGATGCAATAATGACACAATTCCAATCACAATTCCAATCACTTGTCATTTTGCAGAATATGCTGAAACAAATTTGTCAGACTATCATGCAGCATTCTGAAATCTTCACCCTTGAACTATGGAGAGTTTCCCATTATATTAAATGAGAAAGAAATAGTAAAATAGTACATTCGGATGGAAGCTTTTCCAGATAACTGAAAAATATTATAGTGACCAAGAAAATTTCATAATTTCAATAATGAAATTCATGTATTTAAGTCAAAAATTTTTCTAGAAAATCATTATACTATGTACATTTTGTGATTGAAGGATTTATGGAATAAACATCTGCATCCCTAAATTCTGTAGCATATTTCACGTTAAGTTCACGTTTTTTCGATCAAGTAAATTTGATCGATAAATTCTCACTGTGCTTTAAAACGGAAGAATTTCCAGTACATATACAATTTGAGAATCTTAATTTTAAGAATCTCCCAACACAGTACAAACTAGCATCCAGTACCCGTATACAGGAGAAAATAGCTGTCAGTATAATTTTTTACAGTTTTAATAAGTAACTTAAGGGAATGGACAAAAGTACAAGGGGTAGGTTAGTATGTGTGATTTGATGTGATGTGATGAGAGAGGTGAATATGACTCATGATTAGTTTTTTCTCCTTTTTCTCTTCACTTGGCCGGCCATCTTCAAGGGATTTATAACCAAAAATTTTGGTTAAATGTTGAGTGTGCTAGAGGATTGATGTGATAGTAATGATTGAAAGGAAATCATGACATTTCTTCCTTCACTCTTTCTCTCACATTGGCCGGCCATCTTCAAGGGGTTTTAAGCAAAATTTTGTTTAGTTAAGTAGACTAAAGGAGGTAATAACCTAGTGGTTTATAAATAGAACCAATGTGATCTAAGCCTAACTTTTACTTTATCTCACTTCCTTCTCCATATCCAAAAAACCGGTTCTCCAAAGCTCCAACCTTCAAGTTTTCTAGACTTTTCCCTCACCAAAACAAGCCATCCCTTACCTCACACACACTCAAAAGTTCCCATAAATCTCACCACAAATCCTAGTTTAAGTTGAAGGAGAAAAGGAGGAGTCTAGACAAGCATTTCTCCAAGGGTAAAAACTCTAAAATTCTCTCTTTTTCATGTTTTAGTAAAGTTGGAAATGTAGAAATATTCTTCTCAAATATCCTTATCCTCTTCTAGTTTCAAGCCGTTGACGAATCTTAGAGGAGATCAAAGGCTTTCAAGAGAGAAAACTCTTTAAGGGTAAGATTCTTAAACTCTTCTCAATTATTTTTCTAGTCAACCTTAAGCACGAATTCATGATGTAATTTGTGGTTCATGAGGAGATAAGTGTAATAAGGGTGTGTGAGTTTTATGTTAGTTTTGTGAGTTTTGAGGTTAGTTTGATGTGGTATGTTTATGCTTGATCTAAGTTGCTTATTTTCATATTACAGGAAAAATTTTCCGGTGACTTTGACCGCGAAAATGAGGACCCTAAAGCGAGATTTTTCAATGTTTTAAAACTTGAACTTATAGCCCTGGATGTTTTGAACATTTTTGGTTACTATGACAAAACCTAATTTTAACTCTAAAACCAAGTTTGAAGCCATTTTGCAAAAAACGGACAAGCTGTCCAACACAGTTTCGAAAAAAAAAACTGGCAGCCACTGGTTCAGCCAAACGGGACTCTTAGAGGCTGCATCTTGATTTTTCACAAAAGTAACAATTTTAGATTTCGATGAGACGAAGAAATTACATGAAGAAAAGATTTTCAAAATCCGACCCTAAGAGGTACTAAAACACAGATTCCCGAAACGGCATAGTTTTTGACTAAAACTGTTTCAGGAAAAATAGCAGCTACGGTTTTCAGCCAAACGAGGCATTTAGAGGCCGAATTTCAACTTTCACCAAAAACAACAATTTTAGATCTTGACGAGAAGAGGAAGTTTCATAAAGAACAAAATTTTGAAATCTGACTCTAAGATACAGTAAAACGCAGATTTCAGAAACTGCACAGTTTTTAACGAGACAAAACTAAAACAGTATCGGTTTCAACAAAAAGTTATAAAAGAACCCGAGATAGAATTTCAGTAAAATACAATGACATTAAACCTCATTTTAATGAAAGTATTCATAAAGGAAGTTTTCAAGAAAAAAATGCTTTCTTTAAAGAACATAGTGGTTTACCGAGCGAATTATCCCGATGGGCATCTACGAGCCCAATACGATAGGTCCGTAGAATTTTGAAAATTTAATGTGGGTCCAATGCCCACATTAGTTTAAGAGACTCTGTTAGAGTATAAATTTCAACGGCATAAAAGTTAAGATGACATGTATAAGTCCTAGGCCGAATTGGGCCTTAATATCATACCAAGGGAAATTAAGGAAAATAAGGTTTTGAGTATTTATTAAATTAATCTTTATTATCCTTTAGTAAATGAAAGGAATATATGCCTTATGAAAAGGGTTAGATTTTCCTTCATAAGTTGCTAAAATAGAATAGCAAATAACAGTTAATCTCACACTCTTAATAGGTGTTCATTTTCAGAAGAAAGCAAGAGACTAGGTTGATAGGCGAAAAGGGGATCCCAGCTTTGAAAATCAAGTAAGTAGGAATCTCGCCTACAGTATAAATAGATTTTAAAGTAAACAGTACACATGAACTATATATGTTTGAGTACATTTAATGTTATGAATGTTATGCTATGTTATACTACATACACTTAAGCAGTACACCCGACTTATATGTGTTCGAGTACATGATATAGTATGCTATGCTAGGTCATATTGCATACACCTTAATAAGTCAAGAGGAACTTATAAGAGTAATCTCAGTTGAGTGCCGTACCAGCCTCCACAAGGGAGGTAACTCAAGCTCCGCAAGGGAGAAAAAAAATAATAATGTCCTCCGACTCAAGGGAGGCATTCAAGTTATAATCACGGTGTCATGGGGGACCTTGCAAACCCTCATGTCCCGATGATTGCGCGCAAGTGGTACGAGCACTCGGGCCCAAAAGAAAGATAAGATAAGATAAGATAATAAAATTCTGATAAGACATCATAATTAAGCATAATTGGCTCATGCATATTTATTCATGTGAACTTACAGTTATTTTGCAGAAGATAGTTTCTACTTGCTGAGCGAAAGCTCATTATAGAATGTTTATACTGTAGGTAAGCAACCGGCATATAATGCCTGATGGACTGCCGGCGAGTGGATGAACGATGTGGGGCTCGGGATATGGATACCACTCGCAAATATTTTCGCAATCAGCTTTATGTTATAAATAGTTTTGTTAATTATGATTCTGAAACAGATATGTTAAGGTTTGAATATTTTAATTAAGAAAGCAATTTCGTATCTTATGTTTATTATAAGACCTTTTAAAAAAAAAATGTTCCGTAAATTTTAAGAAATTTCAGTAAGTACAAGTTAAAAGTTAGTTACAGTGGCGGCCTTAAAAGATGGTCGTCACAAATATTTCCGAGATACTTAGGACGAACGAAAAAGTTGAAAGAAAAATATTTAGCTAAAAATAGATTAAACACGGAAATATGACTACCTTCTCGAGAATGAAGACCTCTTAAACTTTAGCATATTGCAATTTTCTGGCTGCAAAAAAGTACAATTGCCATGCAAAATTTAGGGGCATTAATAAGATTAATCCTTGTTTTTAATTTTTTTAATTTTTATTTTTTAACACAATTACCCTTAAATTTGTTGTCGTTTAGTAAATTACCATTTAAATTTTTTATTTTAAAAATCAACCCCTTAAACTTATAAATTTTTACAATATGCCTCATTTTATAAAATGTGCTCAAATTTTTTATTAGATTTAGAATTATTATTGCCTGTGCTCCTAAATTTCAGAGTTATCCTTATTTTACTTACTGAATTTTAAAAATTCTCACTTTACTATTCTAAACTTTCATAAACTTTCACTTTGTCAAATATCGTCAAGATTAAGGAATTGAAAGATTTGTATTATATTTAAATAGATATATGAAATTTTTCATTGAGTGTGTTGGCACTAATATAACACAATTATTGGTATATTATAATAATTTTACATGTCAAAAGGATAACTTATTAATATTAAAAATTTAAAAAGACAATTGGTTAAACCACGTAAAGTTTTAAGGGCAAATGTGCTATTTATTTATTTTTTTTTTCAGGGTGGGTCATTGGCAATGCCCAAAATTTCGAGAAACAACGCCGCTGGTGAGCGCTCAGTGAGTTCAAGTTTGAAAGTAAAACTGTAATGACTGAGAAAATTTCAGACCTTAAATAATACAATTCATGTATTTTTAAGCCAAGGATTTTCTTAGAAAATATTATGTTATATTGTGAATGGAGGATTTATGGAATTAATATATGTATTCCTAAATTCTATAGCAAATTTCATGTTAAGTTCATGTTTCGATCAAGTAAATTCGATCGATAAATTCTCGCCGTATTTTAAGGCAGAATAATTTTCAGTACAAGTATAGTTTGAGAATCTTAATTTCAAGAATCTCTAAGCACAGCACGATGTTAGCGGCATATAAAAAAAACGCACTGACACTTTAAAAGAAGAAAAAAATCCTTAATTGCCAAACAGTTAGGTTAAAGTCACAAGATAAATACCTATAGTAGATGGATACAATATGAGCTCGGGAGTTGACACTGTCAGAAACGTCATTCTCGGGATAGAATACAGAAAATTAAAATTTAGAATTTGTTCAGTCTAAAATTAATTTCAAGACTTGAAACAGTTTGAAATATTACGCGAGTAAGAATATAAAAAAATATTGAATTATTCAGAAATTGATATTGGACTGTAAGTAGTAGATTAACTTACGTGAGCTAAACTAATTACCTCTAATCAGTATAAATTTAATCTGTTTAGAGGAAATAATTGAGGATAAGATCAGGCACGTAATCTTGCCTTAATCAGATACTTTATATAGTGAAATTTTTAGGGTTCTTACACTTTCTTTCTCTTATTCTCGCTCATTCTCTCTCTCCTCTCACATTTTCTCTCACACAAACCATCAATGGCCAAATACTCAAGTTAAGATTCCGACCTCCATTTTTGACACCACCGGTGTCAATAGAAAGATCTCGACGAGCTGAGTTCAACGACATGCGGCACGACCTCCAACCCCGCCGGAATCAGCCGCAATCGCCGGCGGAAGTTCCGAAATTCCCATTTCCTCCCGTCGTGATATCTCCGCCATCCGACCTCCGATTGAGATGATTTCAGTCCCTATGGACTCAGTGCACCGAGACGAAGAAAA